>NW_026691571.1:0-73954 GCF_020826845.1 Diceros bicornis minor
TCTAGCAATGTGATATTGGAACAGTCGCTTCCAACTTGGCCTCATTTTCAGGTCAGCATCATGAGGGGGTTGAACCTAATGGAAATTTACATACTGCCATCCTGCGGCATAAAACCATTCAATTGTTTCCTGTTTAATGGAGAATGAGACCCAAGTGTCTCGTCTTGGCCTATGAGGTGAGCAGCCTTCACAGTGGTACCCAGTAAGCCCCACCCATGGTACAGCCATCCCCGTGGAACCACTAAGTAGTTAGTAACTGGTTTCTTAACATAATAACAGCCAAAGTGATGGGATGTCTTGTCTAAGTTTTAACTAAAAAAGTCTCTCACTTCCTCTTACTCCCTCTTTCATGTTCCATCTCTCTCTCTCACTCTGTCGAATCCCTGTAACTGAGGAATCAAATACCAGTGTTTTTGGGCTGCCCAACGTGGACGCCTAGATAGGAGAGAAGCACGAGATTGCCCAGGCCAACAGACAGAAAGAAACTCAGGCTCTCAGTCCAAACTGAACCCTAAAAGCTGAGAGTGAACTTGGGGGCCAGTCCTCCCCCAGTTGAGCCTCAGTTGCAGGCCACACAGGGTAGTGATGAGGTAAGAGGGAGGAAAGGAATGTGGGAGCTTTCTGCCTGCTCCACCTGGAAGGATGAGGGCGAGAACAATGTCATGTGACACTGAGTCCTCAGGAGAACCTGTGAGGTAGCTGGAGTTCTCACACCTTCCAGATGAGGAAACAGGCTCGAGGAGGCCTGGCCCAAAGCCCAAGCTCACATCGAGAGTGAGAGTTGGAGCTGGGCTTGTTCTAGAATTACAACATCTTGGAGGATGGAGTGCTATTGGTACCAGTTGCCTGGAGTCAGATGTCCAAGGTCAGAGGACAGTGGTGCTGGAGAGAAATGGGGTGAGGGGACTATGGCCTTACTGACACTCTCCTCGACCCTGACAGGAGGGGCCTGCCACGTTTACCCCCCCGCAGATCAGCCCCCATAGAGTGCAGGAGAAACAGCAGCAGCAGCAGGTGAGTGTGCCTGTGGGGGAGGGGCTCTGCCCTCCCAGCTGGAGGCCTCAAATCAAGAGAGGATGGCCCTTCCTCTTGCTGCCACAGTGCCTGAATCCCCCAGTAGAAGTGACCAGGAGAAGGGCCTGGGAGATCTGGTGCAGGATGGGTTGTTGTGGGGAGGGCTAGGGACCGCATACCCTGTGATTTTCCAGAATCCTGCCCTGGGAGGTGAGGAGGAGGAGTGTGGTGTTCTTGGGGTGTGAAGGGAGGAGGAATTGAGGGGAGGCTGCTAAGGGTCCTAGGCTGCTCCCCGTGGGAACCCTGGGGTGGGCCAGGAGGCTGAGGGTGAGGCCTTTTCAGGGGAGGGTCTGCAGGGGCCCGACTTGAGAGCAAGGGCTCATTCCATCCACACTCTGATGTCACAGAGTGTCATCCCCTATATTGGCACTTTCCTTGGTCACCTGCTGATGCTGCACCTGCTGATGGGTGATAATCTCGAGGTGGGTGCACCTGAGGACCAGGCAGGGAGGATCCTGAGCCTTGGGCTGCGGGAGCCCCCGAACTGAGCTCTGAACTCTCAGCACTTGGCACATCTCTCCTGAGAGCCTCACAGCCGCCTCTGGGAGCTAGGGCATCAGGCACATCTTAGGGATGAGTGAACAGAGGTTCCACCTGAGACACCCATTCCGGTTCCCCAGGCTGGGGAAGCTCAGAGCTGCCTGACGGCACAGCTGCGTGAGGTTTTATCTGAGCTGGACTCAGCCTCTCCCTCCCATGCTGCCCGTGGAGGGAGAGAGGATTCGGGCCCCTCCAAGTCAAGGCAGCACATAAGTGGCTGAGCAGTCCCTTCTGCCTGAGGCCTCAGCCTCCAAGTCTGTCATCAGAGAGGGTTATGCTGCCAGGTCCCTTAGCCTCTCCCCCATGTCCTCCTTCTCTGGAGCTCAGAGCCAGGCCTAGGTCCAAGTCCTGTTTTCTCTGCATGCCCGGCCCCCTCTGGGGACCTAGCAGTAGTGCAACTTGAGAAGGTGTGGTCCTAGGGGATCTAGTCAGACTAGAGTGCTCTGTCTGATGGACTCTGGCTGTCTGCCTTCCAGGAGAACGAGATCAACCTGAGAAGAGGACTGAAGTGAACAGCTGCCGCACCCCCTTCAGGGGAGGGGAAGGAGGAGGAATTCAGAGACCCTCTGGGCAGAACAGTCCCTGGCTCCACCCTCTGTATCTTACATTGAGTAGAAGAGTTTGATAACAGAGAAGTGGGAGACCCATCCTATTGGCGGTGGGTTGAGGGGAGGATGGCATCAAGGAAAATTTCCTGGAGGAGGGGCTGATTATTCCCATTCTGAGAACAGGTAGAGCCTGGATGGAACTGGAGGGAAGGACAGTTCCCAGGACTGGTTGCCTGCCCCACTCCTCACCCCCAATAAGGTCCATGCAGCATCCCCCACTTAGGCCCTATCTGCAGCCTCTCTTTCCCTCTGGTCTCAGGAATAGCCAGTCATGAGGGAGATCCTGCTCCTCCAGGTGGCCACAAAGAATTACAACCAAGAGCCTGAGGAGCGATTTGGGGCCTGGTTCCAGGACATGGAGCTGCTCAACGAGAGTGATAGGTGAGGCCGGGCAGGAGTTGGGTGAGGGCAGGGGTGGACTCTCCCTGTTGACCAGTCCACAATGCCTGTCTCCGTGGCCCCCCACTCAGCCCCAAGCCTTATTGCATGGCGACCTCTGGGACACCCAGACTCCAGCTGCTGGGCAGGCAGTGGGGGGAAACCTGAGGTGCGGCTCCTGTTAGACTCACAGGTGCCTCTCTGTCCTGGAGCTACAGCCTGTCCTGCCAGCTGGACACCCAGACCTAGTTGGCCAGCAGAATACTCAAGGACAAGAAGAATCTGCCATCATCAAGGTCAGGGGTGAGTGATTGTCTGGCCTGTGGTGACTGACTCCTATTGGTTCAGTAAAACTTCGGGCTAAACGTGCCCTTAGGGAGTGGGACAACTGGCACTGGGATCCCAGCTCCACTACTGAGCAGTCCTGTGACTGGGGTGACTCTCTTCAGCTTCCTGAGACTCCATTTCCTCCTCTGTGAAATAGGTGATACTAAATGATCTCTTGCGTGTCAGGGACAAATGGGGTACTGGTTGCTGACAGCACTGAGCACAGAGCCTGGAGCGCTCAGTGCAGTGGGGACATGGTGGGGGCCACGATTCTGAGGGAGGCCCCCCAGGATAACCCGGCTCTTCTACTCAGTCCCCAGGCCCCAACACCAACCCCCGTACCAGTGTCCGATCACAGCCCCATCCTCAGCAACGGGGACACATCTGGGAGGCTCGGGATGCACTGGGCCAGCTCCTCCCTCCTGACGGGAAGGGGAGCATTGTAAGCTGATCTCTGAGGTCCCCTTAAACCCAAGAGAGAGGGGACGACCCCACCCCAGCTCCCCGATGTCTCTACCCCAGGACCAATTCACACATTGTGGAGGGGCAGTAGTTATTTGTTGTAAACAATAAATGCCATATTTGAATATTATATTAAAGTCCTGTTCCCTTTACAGTCTGGGAGTTGTGGTGTGGTTCTGTCGCTTTCTGTAGGCATGTAAGTGAGACACTGAATCTCACATTTCTCCTTGAATCACGAACTCTTCCGGGTCATCAGCTTATTGTATGTGGGAGAAGGGAGAAGGGCCAGCCCTTAGCTGGCTAGTGGGAAAACCCCCAAGTCCCCCTAATTCCGAAGACCAGTTCATTTCAGTATCATTCAGCTCCTCCAGGAGCAGACATGGCCCCCCGCCCGTTCTCTTGGGATTTTAAGGTTGAAGGTACTTTCACAGGCAGAGCAACAACCACTGAAATGTGGGTGTCTTTAAAACAGCACTATCAGGACCATGTCGTGCCACAGGCAGGGGCTGCCTTTCTACATTCTTGAGGAACAGGGAACGTTTTCTGTTTCTCTTGTTGAGATTTCTTTTGACTAAATTTTAGGAACTTGTAGTTTTCTAGTTCAATCTCTGGAATTGCATCAGTTCTAAGTGGGGAAAACAATGTAAAATGATCAAAACGTGCACTTGGAGAGGACAAGGCCCAAGGAAGCTCATTAGCAAATGGACTAAAGGCAGGCAGGATCTAGCTCCTGAGGCCCCTCTAGGGGCTCCCTGTTCACCCCTGACCTGGATTTGAATCCTGCTGTGATCCTTGTCCAAGACTCTGAATTCCTTTTCCTGCTTGTTTTGTATCCAGGTGGAAAGATTTGTGATGCAGCTTTTAAGGCTACTGCTGGGCCTCGTTCCATAAACATGACTGCTCCCTGTCAACTAGGATTCTCAGCACCCCTGCCTTCCTTATGCAATTCCCTTTAGGGCAGACATTCCCCAGAAGGCCCCAAGCCTCCTGCCTCGTTTGTCCTGATGGATCCCCGGTGAGCTCCACTTTGCCAGTATAAGCGACTATAATCCTAGCCAGTGAGTGACCTCACACTGTCCCTTGCTGTCCAAGGTGACTTCTGAGCCCGTGTCATTCTGAGGTCCATGAACTTGGACAATCCTCCAGTTTACACACTAAGTGTTGGTGTTACTAACTCGTCCAAATGGGGCAATTGGGCCCAAGCCCTTAAACTGTGTCGCCCTTCGGTGGTTGTGTTCTTGTCCCCAGTCCTGTGCTGTGGTTACATTACCACCACCTGCTGGGGTGTGAACACTGTTTGAAGCTTTGAAAGATGAAGCATGATAGGGGTGTGGGGGGCTCCAGCAGGGAATGCCACTGAACTGATGGTCTATGGACATGCATGAACACAGACTTACCAATTAAAATACTAAAATGCTTCCTATCTGGTGGTGAACAGACACTGCTCTGACCTCGCACAGAGAACCCACCCCATGACTAGCAGCTTTCAAAGGGATACCAAGTGGCATTTTGAACCTCATCACTTGGGAACACCCTGTAAGACAAGGGACAGATGAATCGCTTCGCACTTGTGAATTGTCCCCTTCTTTCTGATGGCTGCAAGTTTCACCCAGACACACAGGCTGCACTCTGCCAGGGAAGCCTTCTCAGGACAACCAGAAGCTGAAGATGAATCTTGGTTCCCGGCATCCCAAGCCCTTCCTGACACGGCACAGCCACCAGGGAATGTGATTTGGTAATGGAAAGACTGGGAAGGCTGTATTTTCCCTCCAAAGGGAAAGAGAAGTACCAACAGTGAAAGCTTGATCCCTCAAATAGACAATTAAATCCCAACAAGCAGTGGTTTCTTTCAGCATTACTGATGCTGAAAAGATTTCTTTTGTTAATAGCACGATCCCCCAACTGCCATGTCCATTTCCATGAATCAAATTTCCAACACATATGGATCTAAAAAACTGAGGGAAATCTGGTATTTCCTTAGATGCAACTCTGAATTGGCATGCAACAGAGAACAGAAAAATGGAGACCTAGAAGTAAATATCTAATTTGAGAACATAGACATAAAAGTGCGTTTGAAATAATATTTTGGAATCTATTGGAATATTATACAAAAAGAAGAATCCACTTTTAGTAGGTTTTACTGTGATTGTGAGGGGAAAAACTGAATCACCCCGTGACGTTGAGAATTCGCTGCTGACATTAAAGTACAAATAAATAACATACATAGTAAAGGAAAATGAGAGAACAGCATGAAAAAGGAAGATCTTTCTCTCCTCACCTGAAACTCAACCTCTCACCTCAGAAAGAAACTGTTGTCTATATTTTCTATGTCTCGAAGCAGAGTTTAATAAAAGAAAAGTATCGATATATTTTAAAGTTTCAAGAGCTCAAAGCAAGGAAACTTTAGGGATGCTGCCAAGAGACCTCACTGAGGTGCCTGTTCCATTTCATCTGCTGTCAGGACGGCCTTCTTAGACCCTCACTTTCTCTGCCTCGCTAGCAAGTCTGTCCGCCATCAGTGCTATCACCAGTCTCGCTCCTGTGCTCTTCACTGCCCTTTCCTCCTTCCTGATACCTCCACAGTGGAGCTGTGGAATGCACAGATCAGTTCCTGGAATCATCTCTGCCAAATCTGAATTCCAGCAGGAGTGGGCATGGGACCTGGAATGCAGACCATCTGCGAGCACACCTGGCAGGGATTCACCTGTGTGACTAGGTGCAAGTTTTTGCAACGTTTTGGCAAGATTGAAAGGACTTACGAGTTGTCCTGCGCTGCTCCAGGCCTGGAGTCCTTGCGGTCTCTCGGGCCAGCAGATCTGGTGGGGCTGGTCCAAGTTGTCCCCTCAGAGACTAGTCATTGCCAGGATGGGATGGGATTCTAGTAACAGGCCTCTTGAATATGTCACTGGACATCCTCAAAAGAATGGAAATGCTTAAACCTGGCTTTGGTTTGGACTGGTTCCCACAGTTACGCTGCTTCTCCTGTGAAGACGTGACTTATCATTCTTCTTTTCCTCTTACCCTATAAAAACAAATCATGAAACTGGGCCAAATGATAAAGGAGGCCTGCCTTTTTAGGACAATTATCCTGGCTGTTTTGTACTTCCACCCTCCCTCTATCCTCTGGGGATAGATCTGACCTGTTTCCTGGGATGTCATCAGGCAGATTTGCATCAAGAACAGAAAGCTCAAGGTCAAACTCAAGGCTCCTCCAGATCATTTCCCCCTCCATCCCGTTAACACGCCCTCCTTTTTTGAGTGTAATTCTATTCTCTTCTTTTCCTTGTCACTATCAACCCCACAAGTCCTGGCACTCCCTCTCAGGACAGTCGGTCCCCAGTCCTTTACTAAATCCCAAATCTTACCATTTCTGTGTTTTCTGTCTACTCATTTGCTTAATCCATTGACCACTTGGTGTTCATAGAGATTAAATCAATAGTGACGTTATCAACCACCCCCTGTTAGCAACTTACTCCCATATCCCAGATGTTCACATAATCCAAATGGTTATGTTCAAAAGTAAATAATTCAGAAAACATATTCACTCACCACAAATTCCTGATCTTTAATATTTTTATTCAAACAGTCATACAGTAGATAGCTGTCCCTCAATATCAGTAGTAATGCCAGATCAACGATTCTCACCTTAATTTTCTCCTACACCTATCAATCCTAGATTCCATGGACTATGATCACA
This sequence comes from Diceros bicornis minor, assembly GCF_020826845.1. Lineage (NCBI taxonomy): Eukaryota > Metazoa > Chordata > Mammalia > Perissodactyla > Rhinocerotidae > Diceros > Diceros bicornis. The sequence goes on from NW_026691571.1 coordinate 7,087, forward strand.
ATAATTTCCTTGGAAAAATAAAAAATTCCTTACCACTCATTTATTTTGCAAACCTTCAAACCCAGAAGATCTCGATTATCTGCCATGCCACAGCTACTGCTGGTCTTATGACAAGCTGAAGAAAAAGCACGAAACATGATCTTTTTGTACCACTGTAAATACAAAGCCATCTGCATCAACAGGAAAGCACCCATAATGCCTGGAAATTTTGTTCTCTTTTTTTGTTTGGCTCAAAAACAAAAAGACAAATCAATTTAAAAAATGGTCAAGGCACCAGAGTAAAATTTTTCCAGTGAAGACATACAGGTGGCCAACAGGTGTATGAAACGGTGTTCAGCATCACAAATCAGGGAATGCAAATCAAAACCACAATGAACTATCATTTCACACCTGTTATGATGGCGATTATCAAAATAACTAAAGATGACAAATGTTGGTGAGGATGTGGAGAAAAGGAAACCTCGTCGGAATGTAAACTAATACAGCCATTATGGAAAACAGTATGGAATTTCCTCCAAAAATGAAAACTAGCCTATTATCCAGCAATCCCACTTCTGGTATACAGCCACAGGAATTGAAATCAGGGTCTCAAAGAGATACCTGCCCTCTAATGTTCATTGCAGCAAATTCGCAATAGCCAAGATGTGGAAGTAACCTAAACGTCACTGATGGATGAATGGATAAAGAAATAGAATATTCGTCAACATTGAAAAAAGAAGAAATTGCTGCTATTTTTGACAACATGAATGCACCTAGAAGACATTGTGCTAAGTGAAATAAGGCAGACAGAGAAAGGCAAATATTTCCTTATTTGTGGAATCTAGAATAGTCAAACTCACACAAGCAGAGGTTAGAATGGTGGTTGCCAGGGGCTGGGGAGATGGAGAAATGGGGAGCTAATGTTCAAAGATACAAAGATTCAGTTATCAAGATAAATAAGTTCTGGAAATCTAGGATAAGGCATAGTGCCTACAGCTAACAAGACTGTATTGCATGCGCTACATGCATACATATTAGCTACATTTGCTAATAGAGTAGATATTAAGAGTTCTTACCAGAGAATAATAGTAATAAAGGAGGTGAGAGAAAACTTTGGGAGATGATGGGTATGTTTGTAGCCTTGATGGTGGTGACAGTCTCAAGGGTGTATGCTTATGTCCAAATTCATCAAGCTGTATATGGAAAAGTATGACATAATCGTTGATTCTTCTGCACCTTGAAATATGCCATATCCTCATCACAAGAGAAAAAATTTGTAACTCTATATGGGGACAGATGTTAACTGGACTTATTGTGGTCATCATTTCAACATATATACAAACATTGAATCATTATGTCATACCGCTGAAACTAATTTAATGTTGTATGTCAACTTTATCTCAATTAAAAAAACACAACAGACAAAACCATTTGAATACTGTATATGAATTCAGTGAATCCCTGAAACTGCCCCATTCTCATATGGGAATTACAGGAAGCAGAGAGGATGAAGTAAATGGAAGAAAGTTGTATAAAACAGTATTCAAATTAAAATCATTTAAGTTGCTATCAGCTCCTTTTGGCAAAGTTCTGCGAGCACCGATCTACTCTCACATTTTTCCTGGAAAAACATACTTTCACATCCAACCCATAATAGTTTCATCATTTTCTCTAATAAGAAAATTTCAACTTAATAAATAAAAAGAAAAGCATCTCTTATGTATGCATAAAGTTAGTGAACTTTATAGAGAAAAGAGCATATTTGCACAATCCCAATAAAGTAAACAGAAGAACTGAATGATGATCAAGTCTCATTCAAGTTTATCTTTGAAAGCCAGTAAAACCAGGCTATCTTTTCAAGGATGTGTGTAGAGCTGTCAGCCTTGGAAGATAGAAATAGTGGCCTACTCTGGAGCAAAGGGCAGGCTTGCTTACTGTCCAGTATAATAAAAATAACACCCCCCAGGGCAAAGGTTAGCAGACATCCTGCCCGTTATCAAAGATTTGAATTCCTTAGGCTCTGAGATCTTGCAACCCTCTGCATGTCACCTGGCCCACTGTGTATCACCCTGTAGGAAGTGAGATTTAGTGAACCGGTGCAAATGCTGATACTCTGGCCACTGCTATTGTTGTGTCATTAAGTCCTTTGTCTCTGAGGCATGGGACTCCTGACTTTTGCCAGCATCTGTAAGACCATTGTAGGCTAACTAATTGGTTTGCACGTAAGGTAAAACATCAAACCTTTCACAGTTCCCGACAAGCCCTTAAAATAACTAGTAGTCTTAGGAACAGAGAGCTATCCAGAACAATATGCATGGATGGTCTTCATAGAAGACTTCATGCAACCAAAACTTTAATAAGTCTCTCTAATCTCTTTTATTTCTACCCCAAGTAGAAGGAGAGGCACCAAGCTATTACAGGCCTAGGGCTTGTGCAAGCCACCTGGAGACCTAGTGACCAGAAACTTCCCATGGGGAGAAAAGACAGATGGGCATATTTCCAAAATGGACCCATGTGCCTCCCGGTCATCAAAAAGACAGTGCATTATCTTAATTTATGGTGATTTGAGTCATTAAAATCTTGTGATGGGCCAAAGATACACTTCTAAGAGGAGTGAGGCACATGGCAGTTGTAAGCAGATTAACACACTTGGTGAATATCAAACTCTGAACTAACTTTAGTGTTCTAATCAATTAAAAGGTACAACAAATTTAATTAGGTAGATTAAATGATATTTAATGATATCCCTGATTATTACTCTGCAATAATGAACAAGAGGCTCATGTAAATAACTATAATTGATCTTACTTTAAAACATGATAGTCAGGACTGTTTGAGATAAGGTGGAGAGAAGGAAGGGGAGAAATACACAAAAGTTAGCTGCTCTGAAGCCACTGTCAAGACCTCTGGATCTGCATGTAACCCAGGAGATCGAGGCAGACGGCTATGCCCCTATATCCTCCTGCACTGTGTTTCTCTGGGATGTCACAGGGCTGAAGCAGCCTCCTAAATCGTGTTTACATATCCATGTGTACAATACCCCTGACCGTGGGGATGAACCACCATTCAATCATCCCTTACACCCCTCTAATTAACAATTAGCTTTCAGAATCATTGTATCATTACATGATAATTTATTCCTCAAACCTGTAGGATGCCGAGCTAAAAGAAAATCAAATATCAATGGCTTCTTTTCTTTGCAAGACCAAGATGTTCTTTCACACTTGGAATCCTGATTAGAGGATAAATCCATCAAATCAATGGAAACAACTTAAGAAATGGACAGAGGGATATTTCATTCGTATATATACATTTTGCATTGTTGCAAAAATAAAGTTACATTTAAAAAAATTAGAACTTTTTGAAATTTCATAGATATTAAAGACTTTGTTCTGCATGTACTCCCTTTGGTTTACCAAATCAAACTCACTCTTTAATGGGCATTTCTAGCATTCAGTGCTAGTAACAACAGTTTTTTTTAATTCTTATTTTTCCCAGGTCAAGGAACAAGGGCAGAGGTCGTAGAGAGGTCAAGTCTAATCTACCTAGGGATGTGGCAGCCTTAACTATGGATGTTCAAGCCAGACATTGCCAGCAGAACCACATCTCTTCATCCATAGGTGAGTTTTTACTAGTAATCACAGAGACTTGAGGATATCAAAGGAAATTCTTCATTAAGATCCAAAGTTATAGATTCTTATCTTGGGTTCATTACTTTGAATTTTTGACCCAAATCGTATATATCGATTGGACCATGTTCAATTCTATGATCTTTAGATGATGCAGCCTACAGCTGAAGAGAAACAGATACAACACCAACATCTTATCCTCTCTGAAGCCCAACTGAGAGCCCCTGGAGTCAGAAGTTTTCAAGACAAGATAAAGTCATCCTTCTTCTGAACAAAGACTGTAGAGGCTATACAAACATTCAACTTTATTTATTTTGTTTTATTTTTGTTTTGTGAGGAAGATCTGCCCTGAGCTAACATATGACAATCCTCCTCTTTTTGCTGAGGAAGACTAGCCGTGGGCTAACATCCATGCCCATCTTCCTCCACTTTATATGGGATGCCGCCACAGCATGGCTTGACAAGCAGTGCGTCGGTGAGTGCCCGGGATCCGAACCTGCAAACCTCGGGCCTCCGCGAACCCCGGGCCGCCGCAGCGGAGCCCGCGCAATTAACCGCTTGCGCCACCGGGCCAGCTCAAACATTCAACTTTAAATTGTTAATCTGACTTGTTAGAATGTGATGCAGCAAGCATAATACCTTCTAAGTTTCATGATTTTTCTCCAGAATACTGAGATGGTTGACCTTGAAGTCAAGATTCCCCATAAATGTCTTTATTCAGAGATAAAATTAATTTCCCTATAAAATAATTCCCATAAAATTGTTACAAATATATCATAGTCTCTGACTAAAAGGGAACAAAGCAAATTGAGCAGTTGAGTAGCAGTGTAATAAATTCCATACAAGGATCTTACTGCAGCATTATGTATAATAGTGAAACTGGAAATAACCCCATCTCTATCAAAGAAGAAATAAACAGATCGTGGTATTCCTGTTCTTTGGAGTAGCTCTAAAACTTCTAAACAGCTAAGTTAGAGTGACGTACACTGATAAGGAGAGACATCTATGATATATGGTTTGGGAAACAGCAAGTTGAAAAACGATGTAGTTATGTAATTTATGTTAAAAAAACTTTATGTGTATTTATAAATTCATTGGAAATGTCCAGAAGAATAAGCTGCAACCTCTTAACAATAGTTCCTTCTGAGTAGGGGAGTGAGTTTGCAGGGAAGGGGATGGAAGGGGAAGGTTTCACTTTACTCTACATAGATCTGTATAATTTGACTTTTTTTACAAAGTATGTAATTCTTTCATAATTAGAAAAATGAATGATGTGACTGTTTGGTGCAGGGCAACAGTATGATGTTCACCAGTCTCTGTTCTCTATGTTACTGCACAGCATGGGCTGTAGGAGAAAGCCCAGAGGAGCAAGGAAGACAAAGAAGACACGACACCTGCAGAAAGTCAGTGGAGTATTTCTCCATAAGAAACCTTCCAGGCGAGTGACGGTCAGTATCTTCCACTGCTCCAGCTCTCGCAATAAACATAGAATCTGCCCAGGGTAGTCCGGACAACCACGCCCTGCTAGTCCACTCCCCACCCAGGGCCTGTTTGTGCAGGGTGACTGCCAACAATCAGACAATGGACTCAGGATGGGCCGTGTGCCTTTGGGGCGGCTGGCAGAGAGGGACAAATTGGAACACCTGCTAAGTGCACACACCTGAGAGGCGGAGCTCCAGGTGGAGACTCAAAATGCACCAAAAAACTGTCTCAGTGTCCCCCCTGTAAAATGGGGATCACAGGTCTACTTCACAGAGCTGTTGGGGAAGATACATAGAAGTGCCTGTGACAGCCAGTGTCACATTATTAACAAAGTCGTATCCTACTTCAGAATAATCGATGAAAAGAATAATGTGATGAGACCAAAGACGAGATGCCCAGCTTCGTAAGCAGCCCCAGCAGCATGAGAAAGAAAGGAGCTCCGAGTAAGCAGGGTTCTTCACAGCTCCACTTTAGAGGATGAACATGGGCTACACCAGGATAAGTGGCTGTTGTACAGTGACTCGTGTAGTGAGGGTGGGTCCCTAAAGACACTGTGAAATCCAGTTACACACAGTGGCTCCTAGGAAACAACTACAAAGCAATCAATGCAGCAGTTAGGAATGGGAAGGGGGTGAGCAGAGGAGGGTCAGAGCCACAAAATCTGATGGAAGACACTTCACCACGACGAGCGCCCAGCTCTGTCAACAGCTTCTGTGGTTGCACCAGGAGATCAAATGTCTGAGGCAGCCATTGTGGGGACTGCTGGGAGCACAGTGGTGACTGAAGCCACACTCCAACAGCAGTGCTTTGGAGCACACAGACCCAGAGACTTTCCTCTCCATTAATCCTTGTTTCAAGATAAGGAATATCCTCATGTTACAATGTCGCCTTCCAACACTTGTGGACGAGTGTCATCAGAACCCCCTGAAGAGGTCACAGGCCAGAGTAGGATGGAACACTGGGGGCTGGGGGAGCGGCGTTGCACCTGACAACACGGACTATCACCCGGGCCTGTTGAACAGGAGAGAAGAACCCGAGGATGTGGTCTAATGATAATTCCCCATCTTGCCACATTCAGAGACACTGCAGAGTTTCTCATCCTTTCTTTACAAAAACGTTAAAGAATTCATGTGTCATTAATTCATAAAGAGGCAAATTCTTGACAAAGTGACAGGGTCTAGTTTCCATGATCAGGTTTTCCAGTTGTTTTGATAATATTCCACATTCAGTAATCAGAAATGTAACCTATTGGGATGTGTAATATAAACAAGGACTTGTTTTCATTTAGCTCAATGCCCAGACTTTTAAGGATGACATAAATCAGGAAAACAGCTAATCATCCCTCCATAGGTTTCAATAAGACTTTTAAGTTAATTTACCAATCTCAGGAAAAGAGAATATGACAATTCAAGTTTTTTGTTTCTGCATTCAAGCGTACAGTACAGCCAAGAGAATGAGCAGAAAAAAATTAACAAGAAAGTCTTGCTTGCATTTTATCTTTTGCAAATGAGCAGGATATCTAATGTTCTGTTCTTTTCACTGCTGTAATCAATTTTTAAAGAATACGGTACATCTGACTGTCCCTAGGCATGTTTATCCGGGAACCTTGCCTGAATCCAAAGCAGAGATGTTAAAGCTGACGGGTTTCAAATGTTGCCCAGGTGCTGTCTACCATGAACATCCCTCTCCCAAAGCTGGACCACCAATCTCTTCCTGAGGGATCAGAGTCGCCAGCCCTGTCCCTGAGAGACTGGCCACTCAGGACTGAGCTGAGATTAGGTGATTAATCTAAAGAGCAAAATACTTAAGCTATTCTCATCTTAACGGTGCTGTTTAGGAGGCCTCTGCACTGGAATGGGTTGGTGAAAATGGCCTACTAGATACTTGCCTGGGAATTGATTTGTTCTCCTCTGCTCTTAGCGGATCCTGGGGAAAACAGTGATTAACCTCACAGATGCCTCAACTTCCACATCTGCAAAAAAGGCAAGCAACAGCCAATGTTACCACCCTACAAAGCTCTTAAGTTGTGCTTTCAAGAGGGGCCACAAGGGCGAATGTCTCCCAAAAGCTGATGAAATGATGGCACTTTGGCTGGAGAAGGCAGAGGGCAGCAGGCAAACTGGAAAGTTTCTGGGATGTCAAACCAGCTCCCATAAGCAGTTTAGAGAAGCACCTGGCCCTGGACTAGGTAGGAGGCTGTGGAAAGACCCACAGGCACACAGGGGGGAGGAGGAATCAAGCAAAGGAGGGAGGCGGTGGGGAAGAGGCACGAGTCCAGCTTCAATTTTGGACAAAAGCAGTTGCACGCTGCAGGCCCGCGGCTGCCCATGCAGCTGCCACACCCAGACTCCCTGGTCCCTCTCTTCCCGTCACATCCCTCCGGTACTCAGTCCAGTTGGAGCCGGTGCAGGACCAGAGTCCTGAGTCAATGGCTGTTTGGCCCTCAGGCAAGCCTTCACCGCCCTGCTCCTCCCCCCAGGGCTAGGCACAGCCCCGTGCCCAGAGCAACTTGGGAGTTGTAGTTATGCAGTCCTTCAAGCTCCCAGCCAGGAATGGTTAAGAGACAAAAGCACTCAGCATGCACAGCTAGGGGACCCAACTCCCACCTCTCCCTCCACCCCTGGCCCACGCCCCTATGCTTCTACACCCCACCTTCTACCCCGCCTCTTCTCTGTACGATGCCAACTCTACATGCCTTGCCCACCCCCCAGAGTATTTGCTGTGTGGTTGGGCTGCATCCTTTGAGGCCAGTACTCAGGTAGGAGTGGGGATCACCAGCCTGGCTATTGCTGAGAATGCTTGCAGCCCTGGTGGACGCTCCCTGGCCAGTATTTGAAATGTAAATTCAATATCTAAAATGGAAATACCGGGTGCATGGGATCCTGGAATTTGCCTTTTCAAGGCCATCTGTCCTACCATCCCCTGCATCCATCCAGCCTGCCATGATCTTCCCTCTGGACCCCGTGATCAGGGTCGCTGCAGAGATCCTCCCCTTGGAACCCACCCACCTTAAGGGTCCATACCCATCATAAAAACTCAAAGCCATACCACTTGCCAAATTGAAGCAAAAATGGAACGACCCGGGGGGCCACTCAAGGGTGAGGGCATTACTAGATACTTGGGAGTATTAAAATCCATCTGATGATGTCATGAGTGAACGTGTTCCACTTTAAAACAAAACACTGCTGTTATCCTGAGATATTGAGTTAGGATCTTTTTGCAAACATGCCAGATTTAAAATGTTTATTGATGTATAACATGCGTGTAGAAATATATGCAGAAGTCATCCATGTAAACCTCAAAGAATTATTACAAAGTGAACACACTCGTGTGACCAAGAACTAACACCAGCTTCACTCAGGTCCCAACAATCCCTTTCTCCCTCCTTCCTCCCCAAAGGTAGCTGACATCTTACCAGCGAACACTATATATTGAGTTTGTCTTCTTATACAAGTGTTTTATTACAGAACAATTTAAACAATATACAAAATAAACAAAACAGCATAGTAGGCTTGTCACCCAGCTTCAACAACTACTAATCATCTGGCATTTTTGTTTCTTCCACACTCCATCCCATTCCCACCTCACTTTATTATTCTTTTAGTCCTTTGTGTGTGTGGGGGTGTAAGAAGTACGCACACTGAAAGGCACAAATCTCTACCTTACATTTTTGGCAAATAAACATACCCATATAACCTTCACCCCTTTAAGACTAGGATATTTCCATCACCCCCAGAAAACCCCTTCCTCTTCCTTCCTAGGCAATTTTTTCCTTCCCCCGAGGCAACCACTGTTCTGGTTTTTTCAGCATAGGTTCATCTTGGCTGAAATCATCCCACTTGTATTGTTTTCTGTCCAGCTTGCTTCCCTCAGCATGAGGTTGATGAGTCTCTCCCAACATGTGTGTGTCAGCGTTTGCTCCTCGGCACAGCTGAGGGCGTTCTGCTCTGAGGATGCCCCGCAGTGGGCTCTTCTTCCTCCTGGGGACGTGCAGGTCATCTCCTGCAAACATTTTTGTACAAACCATTTTTGTATGCTGTTTAATTCCTTTATTAGCATTTAAGTGACACACCTTTGCATTTTTGGTGGTTGGTCCACATTACAATATGCATCTTTAACATATCACAGCCTACCTAGACTTAATAGTGCACCAGTTTAATCAACGTAAAATATGGAAGACTTGCTATAGAACAGTTCCATTTACCTCTGTCTGTCCTTTGTGCTATTGTTGTCATAAATTTTACATCATCCCATGTTATAAATCCCACAATACAGTGTTATAATTTTTGCTTTCAATAGTCATAGGTCTTTTAAAGTAATTAACAGAAAAACGTTATGTAGTTTGAGGCAGATGATTTGAGGCTCTGCAAATTTTTTTTTTTTTTAAGTTTCACCCACAGTTTTTGCATTCATCAGTCAGCCTAACCCACAATAATTATTACTGTGGTGTTCTAGTGGCGATTTTCTATTTCATGCTATCCAGCCACATTTATTATTTGGAATTCTGTGAGGAAGATTCCCTCCCTCCTTCTCCTGTCCTTCTTCCTTTCTTTCTCTTATTCTTTTTTATTCCTGTTTCTTTCTTCCTTTCTTATTTAATCTATTTTATGTCAGTATAGACTCATGGATATTTATTTTATTCTCTGTGTAATAATCCAATGCTACCATTATTTATTATGTTGCTCACAGTTTTCCAGCTTGAGCCATTGAGAAATCTTTCAGATTGATTCCTTTTGACACATCTCATCATTTGCTGTGTTTTATTTAAAGCACTTTTCTACTTTCTGGCACTACAAGATGGTCCAGGTTCATATTGTATTTCCCATCTCCAGCCCTAGAATTAGCCATTTCTCCAAGGAAACCTGGTTCTTTTTATTGGAGAATGATATTTAGAAACCAAGATCTGGGAGCTAAGTGTGCTCATTGATACTAGGGTGTCACTGCTTCTGGACCCTCTCAGCAGAGCCTGGAAATGTATGTATGAATATAAACTCAGGTATACACATCTATCTATCAATCTACCAACATATCAATCTATCCATCTATCTGGATAGATATATTAGAAGAGACACGGTTTCATACTGATACTTCCAACTCCTATCCAACACCACAGAGTTTATTCTAGCATTCTCCTTTTGTTTATTTTTAACTTCTTTCACCAACAGTGAGAAACTTAACTCCAGTTAGCTACAATATATTTACTAATGTGTCAACCAGTTTCAGAATTGCTAATCCATACCCTTATGAAAAACAAATTTACCACCTAGAGTACAGTGTTTGTGTACAGTACTTTAGTTTTACAGTATCCCATCAAAACACTGTCTTCCCAAGTAACTTAGGTCAGGACCTTTCATCCCCACCCATTATGTGTGGCTATGTCACATGCTTGTAATACAGTGAGATTCATTTGTCACTGCATTTCATCTGAGTTCCCCAGCATCCTGATTTTTAAAATTTGCAGAGTAAAATTCACTCTTTGTAGTGTACAGTTCTGTGGGTTTTGACAACTTTATGGTCATATATCCACCTCCACAGTAGCATACAGAGCTGTTTTTCTCACCCCTCAAAATTCTCTCATACAGTCCTTGTGTAGTCAACCCCTTCCCCCATTCCATCCCTTGGCAACCACTGATCATTTTTCATGTCTGTAATGCTGACTATTCTAGAAAGTCATACAAATGAAATCATATACTGTACAGCCTTTTGAATTGTGCTTCCTTCACTTAGAGAAATTCAGCCAAGATTCATCCATGTTGTTGTGTGAATCAAGAGTTTATCCTTTTTATTGCCAAGTAGTATTCTAATGTCCCAATTCACCACAGTTTCTTTCTCCATTCACCTGATGAAGGACATTTAATTTATTTCCAGCTTGTGGCAATTATGAATAACATGGTTATGAAGATTCACCCAAAGATTCTTGTTTAAACATTAGTTTCAATTTGCTTGAGTAAATCCCTAGGAGTGGGATATCTGAGTCATATAATAAGTGCATGTTTAACTTTATAAGAACCTGCTAAACCGTTATCCGAATGCAACTATCATGTTGCATTCCCAGTTCTAGTTGCTCCTTGTCCTCACCAGCACTTGATATTTGCAATTTTATTTTTTATTTCAGCCACCTAATAGGTGTGCAGAATACTATTGTGGCTTCTGCCTCCTTTTTGAAAGTGAGATCTGCTAAATATAGAATCCTGTGTTGAGTTTTGGGTTTTCTTTCTACACTTGAAAGATGTAATTTTGTTGTTGATTTGTCTCTTTTGTTTTTGATAATATATCATCCATCATTGACATTATTTCTCCCTGTATGTATTGTCTTCCCCTTTATATATGTATTTTCCTGACTGCTTTCAAGATTTTCTTTTTATCTTTGGATTTTAGCAGCTTGACTATCATGTGCCCAGGTCTGGTTTTATTTTGTATTTTATTTTCTGGGTTTGCTGACTTCCCTGGATCTAAAATTTTAGATTTTCTACCAAATTTTGGAAGTTGTATGCTATTACTTATTGATTTGCCTTTCTGCCTCATTTAATTTTTTCTGTCTCTCCCCTCATTGCTGGGGACTCAATCATCTCACAAGTAAGGCTCTCTTCATTTTTCTTCAAAATTTTTACATTCTTTGGTTCAGACTGGATAATTTCTATTGCTCTATCTTCATGTTTCTTCTACTGTTCCTTTTTATTTTTAATTAAATTAATTATTTATTTTTCACCCCAAAGCCCCAATAGATAGTTCCATGTCATAGCTGCACATCCTTCTAGTTCCTGTATGTGGGATGCAGCCTCAGCATGGCAAGAGAAGCGGTGCATCAGTGTGCATCCGGGATCCGAACCCCGGGCCACCAGCAGTGGAGCACACATACTTGACCGCTAAGCCTCGGGGCCGGCCCTCTTTTACTGTTTCTAATGTACATGTAAACTCAAAAGCATTTTTTTAATCTTCCTTTTTGGTTCTTTTTTGTAATTTCCATTTCTCTGCTGAGTTTCCAGATATGTTCATTCATTATGAGAATATTTTTCATGCCACCTTGATCATCTTTATAATAGCTGCTTTCTTATCCTTGTCAGATAATTGCAACACCTTGGGGAGAGTTTTTACTCCCTGCTTTTGGTCATATATGGATTACATTTTCCCATCTCTTCAAATCTCATGACTTTTTAAACTGTGTACTGGAAACCATGAATGATAGTTATAGAGACCCTGGATTCTATTGTATTCCTTTGAAGAGTGTTGTTATTTTTCTAGCAGGGAGTTAACTTGGCTGGACTGAAACTCCAATCTTCTCTCCTTTACAGTGGGCATAGCTGAAATCCTCATTCACTTCTCTCATCTTCCAACTGCTGTTTTTACACTAGGCCTTCTGGGGCCTACCCTGCATGGGTGTTGTTCAAAGATCTGCCAATTTGGTGTGTGTGTGGGGGGGAGACTTACATACATATTTTGAGATTTTCCTCTTTGTGTCTCCCTCCCTTCCAGAATTTCTCCCTTAACTTTCCAGCTACTTTGTTAGCCCCAAAATACATCCTCTAACATTACAAGTAAGACTGTAGTTTTTCCCGTCTGTGCCATGTACAGATTTTAGAATGCTTTGAGGCAAAAGACTCAAGCTTGCAAATATCTCCTGGTGCAATTCCCATCATTTAAGGGAAGACTCTCTCTCAGTTCTGCTTGCTTTCGGAAGATATTTATGCATACACACATATACACATTTATTATATGTGTATTACATATAAATACATGATTCTATATATAGACATATAATATTTTGTGCAGATTTTATCATTGTTATCTGTGAGAGTGTTAGTTCAACAAGCCACTCCACCATTACTGGAAGCCAGACCTCGGTTTTGTTTCTTTTTTGGATTTTATATAAATGGAATTAAAAAATATATAGCCTTTTGAATATAATTTCTTTTATGCAGCATTTTGGTTGTGATATTCATCCATGCTATTGCATGTAGCTAGTGTTTGTTCATTTGTTGAAAATAATTAATTTTTTTAAATGGTCATAAAATATGCATAACCTAAAATTGACCATTTTAACCATTTTTAAGTGTACAGTTCAGTGACATGCAGTACATTCACATTTTTGTGTAGCCATAACCTCCAACCATGCACAGAACCATTTTCACCTTGCACTGAAATTCTGTGCTCATTAAGCAACAACTCCCTGTTGTCCCTCCCTCTTGCTCTTGGGAAACACCATTCTCCTTTCTATTCCTATGAATTTGAGTACTCTAAGTACCATATATGAGTGGAATCATACAGTATTTTTCCTTTTGTGGCTGGCTTTATTTCACTTAGCATTAAAGTCCTCAAGGTTCGTCCTTGTCATAGCATGTGTCAGAATTTTTTCCTTTCTAAGGGTGAATGGTATTCCACAGTCTGTATACACCACTTTTTTTTTGTCACTTCATCTGTTGATGGACACCAGGTTTGCTTCCAGCTTCTGGCTATTTTGAATAATCCTGTTAAGAACACAAGTGTACATTTATGACTTTATACCTCTGCATTCAATCATTTTGGGTGTATGCCCATAAATGGTGTTCTGAGATTCATTTTTTCACACGTGGGGGGTTCCCCACACCTCCAACAAGCAATTCTTAGAATACCAGCTAGTCGTCAGATAATTCAACTCAATTTGATGCTGTCAACCCAGAGATACATCAGATTCCACAGGTTGAGGGCCTTCTCTTTGGGTCACTAATGTGATTTCTTAAATGAGATATGTTTTGTTCTTTGTGAAATAAATACACCTAAATGAATTTTTCTTAAGGTCCTTATTTTAAGTATGGCCAAAACTATGGCTAGGATTGAAAGTTTTACGTTTAGAGCAACACTGTTTTCTTGATTTGTTTGGCCTGTAGTCTGATAGAGCAATGTTACTTCTTATTTGCTAAGCTGTATAGAATTTAGATTATGACTGCTAAGTTTCCCCTTTAGCATTTTCAGCTGTCCCAGTAAGACATATGGAAACGACACAGATTCTAGAACGCTTGACTCTACTCTCTGCCAGTGAACTTATACCATAGGCAGAAGTATTAACATCCAATATGAACCAGCTATTGAATTCAGGGGTTCTGTGGAGAATGCTTCAAACAGTCAATAAACTATGGATGGTTCTTAATACTGTGATGCCTAGAAGGTAATTTCAGTGTATTGTTACACGTAATAGATAAGTGTATAGCAGTGATTATATACAATAACCTAAACTTAATGGTTAAAAAAAATTGTTGAGTGTTTAACAATATAAATCCCCTCTGAAGACTACTAATTAAAGAGTCATTATAACTTCCAGAAAAAGCATAAATTTGATCTTAAGAAACAGAGAGAAACTATCAAGTATTTCCAACTTGAGAAACTTCTTTAAAAGTGAGTTCTCCTCTATAGACATCTGTCATTTGTGGCTAATTGTGATTTAGATCACTGTTGTGTCTTGCATCATTGTGGTGGCTCCAAATTTTGCTGCACATTAAAATCACCTGGACAGCTGTTAAAACTCTTGATCCCCAATTGGAACCCATGTCAATTAAATCAGAATGTCTGCGGTTGGGAGTCAGGCGTTAGTATTTTTTTTTTAAGATTTCCCAGTTGATTCCATTATGCAACAATGTTTAGAGAACACTTCATTAATTATTTCTTCTTTAGTCAAATGGGTCTCTGCTGGTCCATAGATTGTATCAGAAACACCTGGTCAGCTCTGAAAAACAGGATACTGGGCTGGCCTTCCCTGAGATATCAGATGCTTAATGTTCAATCAAGTAAGTTCGATGTGAAAAATAAAAGCATACACTTAAAAAATACTGTAAGAATTTTCATATTTTTAAACAAGGCAGTTTTGTAGTCTTCTAAGATTAAATACAGCGGTCCTGTGTTCTTTTGTTTTGTTTTATTTTAAACTGAGTCTTTGGAATATTTTATGTGAGTAGGAAACCTCTAGGAGTTCAAAATGTTGAAATAAATGGTTTCTAACTAAATGCAGCGCACATTCTTGGATCAGTTTTCAAAGGCTGGTCAAAACCTGCTGTGTTTAAATAACAGCATGCTGTTTTTCATCACATTCGTTGATGATGTAAACAAAATGTGTAACTATATTAGTAAATGTTAATATTCATGTATTTTAAGTTAAGGTTACAAAATTTGTCACAATGTGATTTTTTTTATTCAAGTGAAAACAGATGTGTGCAGCTATTTTGAATATTGGTTTATAAACATTCATATTCTTTATCAAATGAACTTGTAGTTTTTTGTGTTTTCTTTCACTAACGTTCACTTGAAAGGAACAGTTCAAGGGACTGGAATCCAGGATTGTCTGGCTCCAGAGCCTACGTGTATCCATTTCTGTTAACGCCACACACGTCAAATGGCCATACAAGGCTAGAGTCGGTTGAGAGCCTTAGGAATTGAGCGGAGGAAAATAGAAAATCGTAGTAGTTTCCCTGGAGCAGTTACTTAAAGGATTTGATATTTAAAAAAATTGTAAAAGCAGAATAAAAATTTGAAGATATTTTTAAGTATAGATAAATTGTCCTTCATTCCACTGTTTTAACAGTAAGTTACATTTTTTATACTTTCCCTCCATCTTTGCTTATGCATATATATTTTCACATAATGGAATTCATAATACCCTGTAGGGAGTCTGCTTTCTTTCATTTAACTTTATATGAAAATTTTTGCAAGTTGTTTACTTTTGATAATTATTTTATTGGCTTCCTAATGATCAAACTGATGTATCATAACCGTATAGGGTGCTATTACTAGACCGGGAGGTTGATGACTTTTTTCAGGATTACAATAGGCACTGTTATCAATTTAGATATTTTTACTTTTTCTTTCTTTTGGATTACTCTTTTAGGATAAATTTTTGAGCCTGAGATTACTAAATTAAAAGGTAGAATTTATTTTTAGCGCTGTACATTTTGCAATTGGGGAAGATGCAGTAAAACTGAAAGGGAAGCAAACAAATCCACTCTCCTCCCGCTGCTCCGCCTGCATAAAACATCTCCCCAAACTAGTTGCTCAAACTTGAGAAACTGTCTCACGTTTTACTTTTTTGAGACACTAGTATCGGAGCCAAGCTTAGGCTATTCAGAAATTGACAAAATCACACTTTGGAGAGATCACGATTAACTCCCTACCTTTGAGGAAACTGAAGTGTACTTCGTGGCAAAGAATAACAACCCGGTTTTAGGAGGGACAGAAGGCGGGTGAGCCTTGAAGGAGCAGAAGTGACCGGGGCGGGAGCGCTCTAGGGCGTTGATCTGGTTGAACTCGCTATCCGGGGAAGCCTGGAACATCCTGAGGGTCTGCGGCCACTCATCAACCAGCCTTCTCGCCTGGCCGGGCTCAGGCGTTTGGCAGTTCCCGCCTCCGTCTGTGCGACACCCGGGCCACCGTGAAGTTCGGAAACGTGAGCTGAGCGGCACTGACGGGCGCTCTGGGAAGAACTCGGCAAGGCTTTCCTTTCGCTTGGTCTACAGACCTGAAGAATGAGACTGCGAGTTTCCAAGGAAACGGATGCACGGGTTAAGTCACCAGTTTCAAAATCTCAAAACGGAGAAGAATTTCCTTTAAACCCTGCGCTGTGCTCCCATCCTTCGCTCTTCAAGCGTTCGCCTCCGGGCCACGAAATACTTTGCGTTGGTTTTTATTTCGGAGGCTTCCCTCGGGGGCCAGGGTTCTCGCCCCCTAACCTCACGCCAGGATTGGTTGCTTGGTTTCTGCTCTGGCGGGTGATTGGGTGCTGGGAGTCGAGGGGGCGGGAGGCGGGTATTCGTCCGGGAAAGCGCTGTCGCGAGGCCTGGAGAGAGCGGAGGAGGGAGCGGGTGAGGCGCCGGAGTCCGCGCTCGGCCAGGGAGTGGCAGCCCGGTGAGGAGGCGAGAGGTTTGGGGCCTCTCCTCTCTGCCAGGCTCCACAGTGTGTACTCGTAGATACCATTTCCTTTTCTCCCGGGACTCGGAGCCCAGGCAGCGCTGCCTCGGTTTTCCTCAGAACAGGCCAGCCTGTCTCTCCTGGGGTGGTGTGCAGCCTGCCCGAAGAGAGCATTCTGCTCTCGCCTGGCCGCATGCGGGCCTTCGGGGTGACCACGTCCCTGGGCCTCCGGGTTCTGAACGTGCGGAGGCCGGAGGGAGCCTGTCCTAACCCCCAGGGAGAGGCCCCGGGCCCCCTCTGACCCCCGCTGACTCGTGGCGGCGGGGACTAAGGCGGGAGGCGGATCGGGGGCTCGTGCTTTATCCCCTGGGGGATTGCGGCAACTGTGGGCGGGATGGATTTCTAGGCTGTATCTGAGGAACTAGCCGGCGTTGCGTTATTGGCTGGGGTGAAGGGGTTAGAGTCCACCAAATCTCTACACAAGAGTTGCACAGATGGAATCACAGAATAGTAGAACTGGGAAATACCTCAGAATAGTGGTTCTTAGCTTGTTTTGGAACACATAGGCTAGGGGTCAGGGTATAATTGGCTTCATAAGCTGTTGAATTACTCTTTTAACCATCCCTCCATTCCCAGGTCGAATTTGCCATTTTTTTTCACTATTGCAAGGAAGTCCTCAGTTGATAACAGTGCATATCAGTCTCCCCTCTGTTTTCAGTTATTTTATTAGGATATAGTTCTGGGAATGAGAAATCCACGGACTTTCTCTTCAGAGAAACGCAGTCATGTACCAAGACTTCTGCACGCAATAGCAAGAGAGCACAGTCTCTGACTTACGTCTCTGGATCCTAGATTAAGCATAGGTGGTTTAGAAGAGGTGGAGATTAAAGTAGATCACCTCCTCTGTGTCAAATACTGGAGTTTAGGCAAGTTCTATCCATTACCTTATTTAATTCTTAACTCAATGCCTGGCTAATTTTCATCAAAACTCTATCGGGTAGATAATCTTATCTCCATTGCACAGATGAAGAAACAGACTGAGGTTCAGTGATTCACACAGTGGGACTCACACTTAGGCTTGCTTTACTCCAAAGCCCATCTTCTTTTCATTATACCCTTCTGACCTTTAAATCAGAATTATCAAACACCTACTGTGTGCCAAGGCGTATTATCCCTTACAACAGTTTTTCAATTAGGGATTATTACAGATGAGGATCTTAGTCTAGAGAAGTGAAGACATGATCAAGGAAACACATCTGAGTTGTGGGAACCTGATCTAGAACTCGTACTTCTACCTCCTGGTCCACAGCTTTGGCAGAGTAGGGATACAAATCCGGATTTGTCAGATTCCGAGACATGTTCTCAACCACTGTGATGGTTAAGACTAGGAAATTCTTTTACTTGCATTTGTTTTGTTGATACATTTAGGAATCCCCTTTTTATTTCTAGACTTCTGTCCTAGTCTAGTTGGGTATCTGGTTTTCTTTGAATGGCATTGTTTCAGTCTTGATTTTCGTTTCTGATGCAGTTAGCAATCTAAGTAAACAGGAAAGCATGACTCTTCAATATGGTCTGAATGTACAGTTGGTGGGGTGAAGATGAACTTTCCTTGTAAAGCTTGTCCATCATAGCTTGCTATAATGAATTCTGCAAGTATTTTTCAGCAGTTAAGTCTTCATTAAGATAAAGATGCTGATTATTCATAACGTATACTGAATCTGTGACTACATTCATTTTCTCAGATAGTAAATGGATTGAAAATATTTGCTGGGTTCATGGAAGAACATGTAACTTTTCGAAAAATAATCCTGATTGCTATAAACTGTATATGGTTTGTAGGCAAAGGAGAATATTCTGAAAACTATTCTCAGCTCATTTGGCACTTCTATTTACAGAATTACTACCTTCTACAAAGTATTTACTGTCTTTTACACAGAATACTATATTTCTCACCATATTTTTTGAGATGTTTCAATCATTTAGAAAATTAATAGACCAATGAGTAAGCCAACTTTCCAGAGTTGTTCAATCTTAATATTTTGCCATATTTACTTTATACCTTGTTTGCAAGTAACATTACTAGTATGCTGAATTTATTCTTTTTCTTTCCTAGACGTGTTGTTATACTTTTGTTACATACGTATGTATCCGTAAACAATATAGAGCATTACTTTACCTGTTTTTAAACTTTGTACAATGATATGATACTGTACCTATATTTGTTCAGAAGTGTTTTTAGTTGCTTAACATTATTTTTAAGAAGTAGCCTTATTGATTGTTAATCTATTTTAATTGCTATGTAGTATTCCATTGTATGAATATACCAGAATTTTTTTATCCACTTTCCTTTTGACAGACATTTAAGTTGTTTACATTCTTTTGCAATTCTAAACAATGCTGCTATGAACTTTCTTATGCATGTTTCCTTATGTTCCTGTGGGACAGGTTTTGGATATATACATAGGACTGGACTTCCCGGTGTTGGGTAACTTCAACTTTGCTAGTAATTGTTAATTTCTGTCCAAAGTGGTTGTAGCGATTTATACTCCCCCTAACAGTATCCTCCATAAAGTTTTCATCCAAGATATTAGTGTACTCTTGTTTTACAGAAATGACGGTGTTTGCATCATTAAGGCACAAATTGCTTTGTTCATTTCTTTTATGCCTATATGCTTTTAAGTCCAACATAATTTTAGGGAGAAAGATAAAGGCATAAGGTCTAGATTGAACTTAATACTAATTCTCCCTTCTGCTATTGCTATGTTCCCTCAAGTACAACCTTACTTCTTGTTGTGTTTGTACTTGTGATGGAGACAGACCCTAATGAAGTAAATTGTTTACTGATTTTTTTTATTGTTTTTGTGTCAATAGATTGTCCAAGTATTAAAAAGTAAGCAGCATTGTTTGTTGGAGAGCCCTACAGAAAGTGGGAAAAGCTTAGTCTTACTTTGTGCTGCTTTAGCGTGGCAACAGTCTCTTCTTCGTGGTGAGTATTTGGTTGATATATTCAGCTTGATTATTGGGACTTGAAAAAAATATAATAAAGTGCTTTTTATCCAGAATGATTCATTTAAAGAAATAGCAGTAACTAAGAATATACTTTTGGTCTTTCTTTTAATCCTCTCTGCTTGATATTTTAATAAGTCTCAATATAAACGAATACTCAAGCGGTTGTGCCTTTATTACATTATTAATCTTTCACTATTATCTTTTTGTAAGTTATGCAAATTGATGATAATTTCTCTATAAATGTCTCTGACATCATAAGTCTTTCTCTCCTGTCCTAATTTGATGCTACAGATAGGGTGACCAACTTGTCTAGATTTGCCAGGTACTTTCTCAGGTTTAGCACTGAAAATCTTACAGCCTGGGAAACCTCCCAATCCTGGGCAAATTCGAGTGGTTGCTCATCGAATTTGCTCACTGTAGCTGCAAAGGATGATTAATGTTTTTTGAATTAGAAATATTATAAATAGAGGTTCTTTCACTTTTAGGGAAGCCAGCGGATGAAAGCTTAAGCAAAAAAGCTGAAGTACCATTGTCACGTCGTTGTACGTGACATTCAAAGAATTTTACAAACAATGGCGAGGACCGAAAAACTTCACCTCATTTCAACAGTCCAAGTACACCACCTTCTGAAAGAAATGGCACTTCATCAACTTGTCAAGGTAGGTTATAGTTTTGCCTGGGTCTGTTGGTATCTGTAACAGGAACCTTCATTACTGTTGTTATGAGACCTAATTTGATAAATTTGATGAGCATAATTGATTAGGTACCTCCATCTAATTTCTCTGAAATTAATTTTAGGTAACACAAGAGTGGTCAGAAATCCTTGGACTACTTTATTCTTGGTTTGGCTTTTAATTGATTTGGACATTTTGCTAGCTTAAATCATTTTTTGAAGCAGGCAAGACAAAATAAATGATATTCAGAAATTGATGTTATTTGTAGGCAGGATTGTTAATTATAGGTTAGAATTTTAGAAAACATTGATTTGTATTGTAAGACAAAATCTAGTTAGCCTCATTCATTCTTGATAAGTCTGCATGAACTTCTGAAGCCAGTATCCTGCATGAGGATGAGATATGTTTTAGGTATGATCCTTGACTAGTTCTAATTAGGTTTATTTAAGAGAAATATATTAAGAATAACATAAGACTATTCATTTTTAAAAAATATTTCTCTGGCTTTGACTATATGGAAAAGATTGATCGTTATTTGCCTAAGCCAGAAACCTAGGGGACATCGTGTACACGTTGCTCTACCTTATTTCTCCGTGCAAATCTCTATCTCCATTGACAACTCCCTGGTCCAAACTACCATCTCTTGTTTAGAGCATGCAATAACTTCTTTTCCTGCTTTCACTCATGCCATTCTTTAACTAATCACTGGCAGGGAGAAAAGAGGTGGCCATGACTGACTTAAGTCTCAACAGTATCCACTTCCTAAAATCAAGAATGGAGTCATCTTTCTCTAAAGCACATGACTATGTGTGGAGGAGGGTGGCTGCTGGAACCCAACTGTGATTCTGTTAGGAGTGAGGAAGAGGAGATGGAATAGTTACTAGAGAGGTGACCAATAGTGTTGTCTACACTCTTTTGACCCTTAGCCCTTTTGACTTTCTTTCCATTCCTTCAAAGGGTCATGCTTTCTTCTGCCTCAGAGCCTTTGCTTGTGTTAGTGTCTCTTCGGAGGAAAGTTACATCTTCAACTTGTTATCTTCCTCTTCCATTAGGTGTTGCTTAAATGTCGCTTCTTTGAGGGAGCCATACTGACCTTTCCGTTAGATCAGATTTGGTTTCCCTGTTATTTTGTGTCATCTCACTGTGCTTGTCTCCTTGACAGCACTTGTCTGTGAAGTTTTTATTATCCATGTGTCTGTGTGCATCTTTTATTAATCTCTGCTTCCCCTAGCAGACTGTGTTCTCCATGAGGTCAGGAACCATGTCAGTTTGCTCACCATTGGAACCCTGGAACCTAGCAGAGTGCTTGGCATATAGTAGGTGCTAGAAAAATATTTGTTGTGTGAATGAATGGAGTTGATTTTGAGCTAATTATAGGATGTCTGGTTCACAATATTTATATACAACCTGTATTATTTTTAGAAAAGCTTTATTGAAATATACTTGAGAAAACAAACTGCATTTATTTAAATGGTATGCTTTGATAAGTTATGACCTCCACCATAAGGTGTACCTCTATGAAACTTTCAGTCAGTGTCAAGATAGTGAACATATCCATTACCTTCAAAAGTTTTCTCATGCACCTTTGTTATCCCTCCTTCCCACCCCTCTGTGACTTACTCTCCCCAAAGAACCACTGATTTGTTTTCTATCACTAGAGATTAGTTTGCATTTTCGAGAGTTTATATAAATGGAATCAGACAATTTGTACACTGATTTTGTCTAGCTTCTGTCACTTAACATAATTCTTTTGAAATTCACCCATGTTGTGTGTATCAACAGTTTGTTCCTTTGTGTTGCTGAGTAATGTTCTGTTCTGTGGATATACTACAAATTGTTTATCCAGTCACGTGTTGATATATATGTGAGTTGTTTCTAGTTTTGGGCTATTGCAAATAAAGCTGCTATGAACATTTGTATGTAAGTCTTTGTTATGGACATGTGCTTTCCTTTTTATGGGCAAATACCTAAGAGTGGAGTGAGTGGATCACTTATGTTGAACTCTTTAAGAAATTTCCAAACTGTTTCCCAAAAGGTTTATTCATTATACCATTTTACATTCCCACCAGCAATGTCCAAGAGTTCCCATTTCTCTACATCTTTGCTTACACTTGGTATGGTCAGTCTTGTCAGCCATTCTAATAGGCATGTAGTGTTGTATCTCATTGTGGTTTTAATCAGCATTTCTCTGATAACTTATGATGTTGAGCATCTTTTTGTGTGCTTATTAGCCATCTGTGTATCTTCTCTGATAAAATGTCTGTTCGAATCTTTTGCCTGTTTTTTTTTTCTTATTGTTAAGTTTTGAGAGTTCTTTATATATTTTGAATACAAGTGTTTTTCTATCAAATATAGTTTTAGGTTTTACCATTAAGTCTAAAATCCATTTCGAGTTATTTTTGGTATATGGTGTGAGGTATGGATCCAAGTTCATTTATTTTGCCTATGGATAGCTCATTGTTCAGCACCATTTATTGAAACGGCTACCCTTTATCCACTGCATTGCCTTTGTGCCTTGGTAAAAAATCAGTTGTCAATATATACAAAACTTGCATTTTAACATCATTGTGAGTTAGAGCTAGAATAGGGTTTAGAATAGTCTCTTGAAGCATCAGATGCGGTAAATCAGGGTTGTATTCTTTACATTTTTAAGCAAATTCTTTAATAAGATATAAGCTAAATACAGAAAAGTATACAAATCCTAAGTGTATAGCTTGATGAATTTTCACAAAGTAAACACACTCGTGTATCTACCACCTAGATAAAAATAGGACATTCCCAACACCCTACAGCCCCTTCTCATGCTTCTTTCTAGTCACTATCCTTTCTCTGCGCAGGTATTTGCTCTCCTCCCTTCTGTCACCATTGATGAGTTTTGCCTCTTTATAGAAATGGAGTGATATCTGTACTCTTGAGTCTGCGTACTTTTGCTTAACATTGTATTTTGGGGATTCATTTGTGTTGTTGCATATAGTAGTAGTTCTTGTTGTGGTATATTATTTCCTTCTATGAACATATCACAGTTTATTAATCCATTCTGCAGTTATTAGACATTTGGATGGTTTCTCCTTTGGGCTTTTAATGCTTTTATGAACATTCTTGTTCATTTTTTTGCAAATAGGTAAGTATTTTCTGTTGGATATATCCCTAGGAATGGCATTGCTGGTCATAGTGTATGGATATGTTCAGCTATAGTAGAGACTGCCAACATTTTCCAAAGTGGTTGAACCAGTTTATGCAACCCCTTCACTACATCCAGTTGTATATGGGTATTATGTTGTTCAGCATTCTTGATAACACTTGATATGTCCAGTCTTCTAAAATTTTAGCCATTCTGGTGCATGGATGGTGTTCTCGTGAGTTTGAATTGATATTTCTCTGGTGACTAATGAGGTTGAGAATCTTTATATATGTTTATTGGTCATTTGAATATTCCTTGTAGTAAATTGTCTATTCAGATTGTTCATATTTCTATTGAGTTGTTTATTACTGATTTCTATGAGTTTTTTTTTTTTAATATCTTCTGGCTATGTCTTGTTTCTTTATAACTTTGTATTTTAAAGACTTAACCCCTCCAATAAGCTTCCTGCCAACGTCACTGCTATAGAGAACAGGAAGATAAGCCTTTTGGTCAATGCAAATAATATGATTTTTTTTTAATGAATTGGGGTAAATCTCATTGGCATATGGCAGTTCAGTTTTTCTAAAATTAAATTATTGTTTTTGGTAGACATTCCCTGGCCTTTAATGGGCACATGCAAATTTGCCCCTTGATTTATTTGGGACAGGGTTTCTCAAAAGTGGCACTATTAAAATTTGAATGGGATAATTCTTTGTTGTGGCAGCTGTCCTGTGCACTGTGGGGTGCTTAGCAGCATCTCCCAGGCCTCAACCCACTAGAGGCCAGTAGTACCTACCCCCCACTTTGTGACAACCAAAAATGTTTCCAGACGTTGCTGAATGTCCCTGGGGTGGGAGGTGGGGGTGTTAAAATTGCCCTGGTCGAGAACCACTGATCTAGATTTGTTTTGTGGGTATTTTACCAGTTTGCCAGGAAATTAGGGAGCTCAAAATTACGTGTGTTTTCTAAAATACATATGGAAATACAAAGAACTAAGTATAGTCAAGATATTTTTTAAGCAGCAGGTCAAGGTGAGAAGACTTGTTCTATGAGATATCCTGATTTATTATATATAAAGCTATAATAACTAAAGCACTTTGGTATTAGCACAGTATTAGACCAGTGGAAAACAGTAGAGAACCCAAATCCAGTTCCGTGTGTATCCAGAAACTTGATTTCTTTTAATAGTAGTGCTCTTACAGAGCAGAGGGCAAAGAAGGGGCGTTTCTATAAGTGGTCCTGGGACTATTAGATATCAGTATGGAAAAAATTCAAATTGGTATCCTACTTTACTCCGTACACAAAAATCCATTCCAGGTAGATTAAAGACCTAAGCATGAAAGGCAAAACTACTAAGATGTTAGAATATAGTGGTTTTCAAACGATGTTCTTAAGAGTCTTAGAAAAAACATGGCTTGTAGTGGGAAGGGGACAGTGGATCAGGGAAGTTCTAGGTCTTGAGTGCTCTTTTGGAAATTTTAAACGCTATTTCTTAAAAAACTGTAGTCCTCCTCAGAAAAGGCTTGAAAACCTGTGCTGTGTGGCATAGAATGCCTTCTGTGTTTTTGCAGACTCAAACCTTATTTTTTTTTTGAAAATAGTATTGGACTTGCTTATAGTGCTTTCTCCCCTAGTAGTCTGTAAATCCTTCAAGGCCAGGGACTGGTTTTTTTTCATTGTTTTTCCATGGGGTCTGGAATTGTATGGACTCAATAAAATAAATGCTTGTTAAATGAATTCAAGCACTGGGAGTGGAGGGAATGTATAGAGAAGAGCAGAGAGGAAGGAAGGTACTTTGAAGAACACTCTCATTTACAGGAAGCGAGAAACCACTGCATTGCAATAGTTAAGAACCGTGTTACAGACATTAAGGAAAAAGCAAATGCATTTATTCTGTTGCAAGAATACAGAGTGTTACGTTTGGCTGTATACCTAGAGGTTATGCTTATGGATTTTAGAATCAGACAGCAGGAGTCAGTCATATCTAGGCTCTGCCTCTTACTAGCTAAACAATATTGGGCATGAACTTGACTTCTTTCAAACCTAGTATTCGCACTTATAAAATGGGAATAATATTATTCGGTGATTTAAGAGGTCATTGATGACCTTGAGATAGAGCTTTCCGGATTGTGGGATTAAAAGCTAGATTATAGGAGCTTGATTCTACTATATTGTTAAGCCTAAAGAACATTGAGAAGCTCAGTAGGAAACAAACATTGAGACACTGTAAAGAACGATTTTTATAGAAATGAAATACATTTTCTTGAGAGAATCTTACAGTTATATTTTTTAAGCCACGTTATTGGGAGTGGTCTACAAAAGCATAAAGCTACAATTGGACTTTCCTGTTGAAAGTATATTTCTCAAAATGTTTGCTATATCTTTGTTAAGGTAAATTGAGTGGTAAAGTGCTTTTAAACATGTTGAGCATTTCATGTTTTAAAGTATGTTATGAAATTTTTAGAAATAAATCATACATCTTGATTCCAATTTTTTTCTAGAAAAATTTCCTGGAGCAACCCCTGATGGCCTAGCGGTTAAAGTTTGGCACGCTCCGCTTCGGCGTCCCAGGTTCAGTTCCCAGGCGCGAGCCACACCACTCGTCTCTCATTGACTATGCTGTGGCGGTGACTCATGTAGAAGAACTAGAAGGACTTACACGTAGAATATAGAACTATGTACTGGGGCTTTGGGAAGGGAGAAAGAAGAGAGGCAGATTGGCAACAGATGTTAGCTCAGAACAAATCTTTCCAAGCAGGGAAAAAAAAAGAAAAAGAAAAATTGCCTAAGTGTAAGTTATTTATACCCATTTTTTATGACTTCTTATATAAGACTCTCCCGAAAAAAACTATACTGGCTGCAAAGCTATCTGCCATTAAACAGGTATCCATATGGAGAGAAGAAAATGGTGATTTTCAAGTAGAGAAGAATTCAACCCTTATAAACTACACGGCAGGTAAACAGAATTTGTTGGCAGTGAAATATTCCCGTTATTTCTAGTAGAACAAGGTAGCCAAGCATCACTCAAGATTTCAGTGGTGCTTGTAGAGAGTAGTTGGGTCATGTCACAGACGTGAATTGTAAATTATTGTAACTTCATTTTATATAGTTACTCATTACAAAGGAGTTTATTATTATACTAGATTATTGAGGCTAACATCATTAAAATGAAACTGCATGGTGCTTTCTTATATAAGAGGAATTTGACAGTAAACTATTTACTTAAGGCATATACTGATAGTATAGCTACTTTGTACTTTTAATTCTTCTGTTGTTTTGATCTAATAATGGCATTTTGGGGGGTCAAAATACCTTTTTTTAGAAACCTTGATACAACCATATGCTGTCTTCAAAATCTTACTTCAAATAAAGCAATAGAGGCAAGTTGGAAGTAAAAGCATGGAATACATAAACAAAATAATAAGGGAATTATGGTGCCAGTTATCAATGGATTGCCCCTGTGTAACAACATCAGAGTGTTGCCCTCTATTGTCTGTTCTGCAATAATGGAGCTGCACCCAGTAGACATTTCTCTTTTGCACCTGGCAGGGGTTAAGCTTTGTCAGAGAAAGTTTAGGACAAAGGGCCTTCCTTCCTAATTCCAAGGTGCTTCCATTCTTTCCTTTTTCTTTCTCCTGCAGTACAACCAGCAGTGGCACAATTCAAGGGTGTCTACAGGGACTCACCCACAGTGGGTGATCCACAGTGGATTCAGTGGATCCCCTTGGATGGCTTAATAAGGAGAATGAGTGGCACCCCTGCAAGTGGAATCCCAGTGAATCCAGTAGACTTCCCAGCCTAAGCCTACCTTCCCCCGGGATGGGACAGGGCTTTCCTGTTTGCCAGTCTCAGCCTGCTGTTCCCTACCTGCTGAGCTCTGCCCTGATCAGGGACTGGTACTGGCCTTGGGAAACATGACAATCTTCTCCACCATCCCTGTGTTGCAATCATTCCTTCTCCAACAAGACCTGAAGGCAGCCTTGGTGAAGGGGTCCTCTCCCGTATTTGTTTCTTTCTTAACTACTCTACTGTAATTCTGGGCTATTCTCTATAGTTCCCTTTAAAGGTTTATGGTTAATTGTTCATTATATAAACTGTCCCTGCTCAATCTATTTGTTGGTTTCCCTGTCCTGAGTGAACACTGATTCTTATCATTATATATTATTTTATAGGATGTTAGTGCTAAGGGGAAAAATAAAAGGGGGACAAGTTGGATAGGGAGTGTCAGGACAAGAGGATAGTTCATATTTTAAATGACATGGTCAATACAGCCTCACCAAGATGACATTTGAACACAGAATTATAGATAGTGAAGAAGATGAGGCATGAAATCATCATGTGGAAGAGGATTCCAAATGGAAGGAACATAGAGTGCAAGTCTACAGGTGGGAGAGTGTCTGGCATGTACCAGGAGCATAATGGAGTGCAGAGGTACAGGGGATGACTGGCCAAAGATGATGTCAGAGAGAGTGTGGGACCAACTGTATGGTGCTTGAGGTCCAGCATAAGGACTTGAACTTTCCTCCTGAGAGAAATGGAGAGCCCCTTGAGAGATTTCACAATGTCAGGGTGTGACATCTGGTTTTAAAGGGTCACTCCAATTGGTGCATTGGGGATAGATTGTGGGTCAAATATAGAGGCAGAGAACCCAGTTAGAAGGATACAGTGATAATCCAGGCCAGAACAATGGTGCAATGTGGTCCACCCAGCCATCAGGGAGTAACAGGGTGTGGACTTACATACCCACTGCAAGCAAAGAAAAAACTAGTCAAAATACGTGATATGATTATTTCGCTAATGATCAGTCTACAAATGCAGTGGGTGAAAGTCCACAAGGCCAGAGAAAAGCAACCTTCGTGTAAAGAAAAATTCTGAGGAACTGTGAGTCACACCACCTGCAACAACCACAGATTCTAGAATTATTTGAGATGCCAAGACAATGAGGAGGGAATAATCGTTTCAACAAGTAGTGCTGGGACAGGTGGATATCCACATGTGAAAGAATAAAGGTGAACCCCTACCTCACACCATATAGAAAAATGTTACATCTTCTTACCATCAAAGATGTAAATGTAAGACCTAAAACTATAAAACTCTTGGAAGAAAACATGGCCCTGGATTAGGCAATGTTTTTGTAATTATGGCACCCAACACAAAAGCAACCAAAGGGAAAACAGATCAATTCAACTTCATCAAATTAAAACTTGAGTGCGTTGAAAGACAGGATCAAGAAAGTGAAAAGACGACTCACAGAAGGGGAGAATATGTTTACAGATCTTTACATATCTGATAAGGGTCTACTATTGAGAATATATAATACATTCTCGCCTTTCGACAATAAAATACAAATAGCACAATGAAAAATGGGCAATGCATGTGGATAGGCATTTCTCCACAAGAAATATATGCCTGCCTGGTGCTGTGCTGTGCTGTCCCTGCCTGAGGCTGCAGTTCCTGTGCTGGCCATCAAGTGGCAGCCTCCTGTGTCAGTGGTGCCCACTGAGCTTTGCTGGAGCAATTGGAGAAAGGAGGAGTCATGCAGAAGTCATGCTGACCCTCCTCCTGCCTCAGGACCCACTTGCACTTCCTATTACTAGTGTTCCTCTTCATCATCTGAGTGGAGCAAAAGCAGGAAGGACGGATCCAAGATGCCCCTATTTGTTCATTCAGCAGCCAGGTGCCAAGCCCTCACCCTGGGCCAGGAGCTCTGGTGGACCCAAGGGTGGTGCTGAAATCTACCCAGCTGTCCCTGCCCACCAGGAGCTCAGTCTGGAGACAGATTGACAAAAGCACAAAATCAGAGACACGTGAAAGAGAAGAGCATGAACTGGAATGAAAATAAAGAGTGTCCTGCAGGGAGAGCTGAGGTCTCACTGGGTAGGAGTGTCTGAAAGGCCTGACTGAGGTGACATTAGCTGTGACCAGAATGACAGGAGGACCCAGCGCTGCACTCACCTGTGATCAGCATGCCAAGGAGAAGGCACTGCTGGTGTGGAGACAGCCAGGCAGAAGTGAGTTTGGCCAGAGGAGGTTAGAGAGGTGGGCACTGTGGCTGCAGAGAGCCTGGAGGGGAGAGGAGGGAGAAGGGCAGGCCAGACCCGAGAACTGGGAGATGGTGTGGGGTGTCTCCTCCTCTCTGACAACACGGCTCCCCACCCTGCATCTTTAAACCGCAAATATTCGCTCTCTCTCCATCTCTGTGGACCAGAAATCCTGCACAACTGAGCTGGAGCCTCTGCTCGTGGTGACTTCCAGGTTGGGGATGTGGCCTCCACTGAGGCTGGACCATGATGAGATGTGCTGTCAAGCTAACTCCTGTGGGCTCGATCAGGTGCAGCTTCACTGAGAGCCCGGCTCCTTTCTGTCTGTTGGCCAGGGCACTCCCTTGGTTTCTTCTGTGTGGGCCTCTGCATAGGGGAGCTCAGGACATCCATGTATTTCCCCAGGTCCAGGGGTCAGACAGACTGAGAGAGGGGAGCAAAGGGAGAGGGTCGAGGGAACACAAGAGAGCGAGTGAGAGAGAATGACAGCCTCGGTGGTGGAATCTGGGAAGGGTCGTCTTGTCACTTGTGCTGAGTCTGCTCGTCAGAAGCCAATACCTAAGCTGTCATTGGTCCACAGGGACGTATAGAACAGGCAGGGAGATCATCCCTGCAGGGGCACGCTGACCTTGACTCGATTGTCCTGGTGGTGAAAGGCTCCCTTCCTACCTGGGCTCATCCTACGTTGAGCTCAGATCTTCCTCCTTGGGAGTGTTGCTCGTCGGGGCCCGGGTGTGTGCTCTCCCGGGTTCCCTGGGCTCCTGTTCCCTCCAGGAGGGAGATGCACACTGAGGGGGCTGAGGCCAGAGCAAGCAGGGATCACTCTACCCTCCCAGCTCATTTGCTTCCTTCTCCAGGTGGGCCAACTCCTCAGGAGCCTCTCCTCACTGCTCACCATCTTCTCTGCTCTGAGAGCACCTCGTTTCAGCCTCTGAAGAAGACCTGGGGAGAAGTTTGCAGGTGGGAAGGCCTCTCTCCATGGGAGCCCCAGAGTGGACAGGGACCTTCGACAGGGCTGGGCATTGTCCCCTCAGTCAACTTGGACTTCCTGGGAGGCAGCAACACCTGGGGGCAGGGCCTAGGCTGGTGGAAGGTCTCTAAGCTTCCCCACAATGCCCATCTTCCTGGTCTCTCCTGATTGGGCACAGGCCTGCACAAGCACACAACATTTCAGACCCCCTGGGGTCATGTGCAGCCCATCAAGGCCGCTGTGTCTGTCTCATTGTGTGGTTGTCCGTCTCACTTTCCTGGCTGATTCGCTGCTCTGTTCTAGATCCAACCTCAGGCGGCTGCAAAGTTGACTTGCCACGTCAGCTTGCCACTGAGATGGCTACTGTTTCCAGAAATGCTTAGGGGCCGGGCTTTGTCCACCCATGGCGACATCAAGTGGACAACCTCTGACAGTGAAACCACCCCCCTTCAAGCTTGCGCTGCTCACAGGGCCGTCACACTGAGGGGGTGGGGACAGGACCTGCCCCGGGCAAAAACACCACGACTCTCACTGTTCTTCCTTCAGCTTCAAATGCTCCTCAGTTGGTTGTATGTCTTTGGTCTCTTCCCAGAGGTTGTTTTCTGACAGCGCTTCCAGTGTGACCATGGCTTCCGGAAAGAGGATTGGCTGAATTCCTCACTCCACCATTCGGTGTGTCCTGCCACCTCACACCGATCACTTTCTGAAGGCGCATCCTTTCAGCAATCTGAGGACCCAAGATTGTGAGTCTGTGTCCTGGAGGGATTTTGAGAAGAGCTGGTGGGATTGCAGTATTGCAAAGCATAAAGTCTTGCTTCCAGAAAGCTGTCTGGGATCCTCAGCATCTTGCTGTTTTGGAGTCAAAGCCCTGATCTTTAAAAAGCCAGCAATGTTAGAACATGGGCAGGACAAACAAAAGTCTCTGGGCTCCAACAGCAACTAAAATATTCTGAATTTCTAGTAACCTGAGATGAGTGGAAAGGAATTGGGAGTGTGGAGTGGAGGGGCGGTTTGGGCCAACTACGCATCTGGGAGGAGAAATGTCATGCAGAGCAGCCTTTCTGGGGGCATAAGTGTGGTACATGTGTGCAGATCCCCCCTGCAGACATTGCTGCTGCTGCCCTTCAGTTCCCTCAGCCCACTTGAGTCCCTGCAGTCCCTGGGAGCCAGTCCCCAGCAGGTCCACAGTGTCCCCCTGGAGCACCTGCATCCACTCTCTGCCTGAGGGCACTCTCCTGCACCGGGAGCTTCCTCTCCTGCAAGCCTGTGCCAGCCTGTAGCACAGAAGCCTTCATGACCCGGGGTAAACCCTCCACCCACGGGGACAGAGCCAGTCCGGGTGGGATCTCGTCTCCCAACAGGACTAGGATGGATGCTCACCTCAGTGCTCCCTCGTCAGGCCCCGCACTGGCTCACCTCCTCCATGCTCCCTTCCCCTTGGCCTCCCTCGGGCCTCCTCCATCACCTGCAAACAAACCACTTGCCCTACATCCTTGTCTACTTTGTGCCCAAACCCTGCCGAGATTCCACACTGGAAGCGACTTGGAGCAGGTCGTCCAGCCTTCAGGACTTGAGCTTCCTCATCTGTAAGATGGGGACAAAAGGCCTGCCTCCCGGAGTCGTCAGAGGAGACACAGCGTGGGAAGATGCAAACCGCTGCAAAGAAGGATGTCAGATGATCACCCAGTGAAAACACCAACCTTGCCAAAGAAACAGAAGCTCTTGAGGCTGAGGGAGAAATGCGGGCAGCCTGTCCAAAAAACTTGGAGAGTCACTGACGAGTGTGGGCGTGCAGGGTAGGCCCCCAAACAGTGGAAGAGCCATTCGACAAGGAGGCTGACAGGACAGAGGCTTCCAAGGAGAAATATTTAAGCGTTGGAGGATCACAGAGGCCTTAGAAAAATCGTGAGGCCCTGGAACAGGTTTACTGAAATACTATTATTGGCCAGAAAAATGTGTTACAAATACCCAGTCCACTCTGGATTACTTCTCGTTGGTTGTAGGAATGAGTGCACACTTGTGATTAGAACCCACATTTTGTTAAATATAGGATATCTTTATTTTTCTTAACTTTTAATTATTTTTTTTGTCGATGAAGTGCCAAGCATGGGTTTTCTCCGTTCTTCTCTTTGCATGGGTGGCCTCTACTTTCAGAAGTGGATTCCTGGTGCTCATCACCCCTGCTAACCCGAGGGACAGCCCTCTTTCAGGTCACACAGTGGATGTGAGCTCCAGGTGGGCAGGGACCACGTCGGGTCATACTCACTGGTGAAGTTACAGTGCTCAGCCCATGGCAGGGACCAGATCGTATTGGCTGAATGAGTGAGGGAAACAATGAACGAATGCATGAATGAGTACATGAGTGCAGGAGTGAGTGAGTGAAGGAATGAGTGAAGGAATGACTGGGTGAATGAAGCAGTAAGTGAATAAACCACAGAAGCTGGATCCACACAAGAGGAGCCTTTATCTGTGTCGGGCTCACAGGGTGTCACAGCACAAGCCCTGCACCGTCGCATGGAGCATGTCCAGTTGTCCTTCCAGCGTTGAGCCTCCGTCACCTGCAACACAGTGTGGTCCTGGATCTTCTTCAGCTCCTCCTCAAAAATTGCTGAATGTTCCCGCGAGCAGGGCAGCAGGAAGGGAACCTGAGGAGGGACTTCCCAGACCCTGCGCCCTGGAGGACCACTGTGACAGCCTGGCAGGGGGCTCTTAACACGCTCCAGGCACCAGGCTAGAGATGCTCAAGCCATTCCGCAGGGAAGTCTCCCAACAGCCCATCAGGAGGCCAAGTTATTTCCTCATTGTACAGATAAGGAAACTGAGGCTGAGAGCCTTACCTGCATTACCAGCTAGAAAGAGGCTGAGCAGGGACTAGTACCCCTGTTTCTCTGACTTTGGATCATTCCAAACCACTGTCCTGCACTGCGGCCTCCTCGGGCTCCGGGGTCCTGGCCTCCCTGGGGCCTGCACCCTTCTGGCCTCCAGCCATCACTGAACTAAAGGGACAGGGCCACTCCGTCTGCCTGGGGCTGGGTATGGTGGCCGGGGAATGGCCAGCCGTGGGCGCTGTGGGCTCTCCCAGTACCAAGGACCAGCCTATCCCCCCGCAGAGTAAGGTCTCTGTGGGCATCAGGACCAAAACTTGTCAGAACTTTAGGGAAAAGAGGTCCCTCCCTCAGCATGGGGGAGCCCTTCTCAGGCAGGCCCCATGGGGTCTAAGAGGCACTGGGTTCAAATCCCGGCTCTGCCACTCTGCAGGGCACAGAGGGAGCAAGTCTCTTTAAGCCTCAGTTTCCTCATCAGTGAAATGAAGACAATAATTGCTCCTCCCCCAAAGAGTTGTGGGGAGGATTCATGGAGATAGCTGAAGAGGAGAACAGAGGCCCCGGTAAGTGCTCATCACCGTGAGCTGTTCCTGCTGATGTCACCCCACTGAGAGCCCCCTGGGGCCCTTCTCTTCTGCCCACTCTGATCTCCCACCAGGCATGCCCTACTCGCTCTGACTCCGCTGTTCCTCTGGAATGCCTTTCTCCACCCCATCTCGTCCCACGGCAGTCAGCCAGCCAGGTGGGGATCCAGGACCCAGCCCCATCTCTCCTCCCGTGATTCCTCTTCAGTAGAGCTAGTAGCTGTTGAGATCTGAGAAGGTGCAGGGCACTCCAGGTGCAGCCTCAGCGAACTTGTCTGACACCACCGTGAAAGCTCGGCTGCCACCCCACTTCACAGGTGAGGAAACCGAGGCTCCAATGGCAGTGCCTCTCTGAGGTCACCAGGGCTCTCTCGCTCATCCCCACTGAGCAGGGCCCCTCCATCGCAGAGGCTGAATGTGCTGGATATGTGGGCTGGGGCTGGCACAGTGCCTGAGGCAGCCATCACTCCTGGAAGACCCTGAGGTGTGCTTTGGGCACAATGACCTTCTCCAAAGCCTCCAGCCCTGTGCTCTGACCTTCTGGCACCTTCTATGACACCTCCACTGTGTCTTGTCAAAGTCACTTCTGCTCACACAAGCTCCAGTGGGTCCTGCTGTTGCAACTGAGAACTCCCCGTGGAGGGAGCATGTTCAAGGAGGTCCCTGTGACTCACTGCACTGCCCTAGATGTGCTTTCCCTACTGAGGATGGGGCTCTCTGCTTGGAGGGAGAGGGAGCAGGCAGGAGTGTCCAGACCCTCATCATCATCTGTCCTGGATGGCAGGCCAGGCTGCTCAGCTCAGGTGAGTTAGGGAGCAGGAGGGGCATGGGCAAGGCCAAAGCGGAGTCAGGTGTGCTAGGTGCGGGGCCAGGGGTGAGGGGAGTGGTAGGGACAGAAGCAACAGGAGCGGGGCCTTCCAGCTGGGCAGGTCACCCCAGGTACCTTCATCCCCTGCATCCTAGCTGCTCCTCCTTCTCCCTCCCTCCCTCAGGTCTCTGCTTCAGGGTCTCTGAACTCCCTGTTCCCAAAGATGATCACAGCGTAGAAGGAGACCTTGGGTGTCAGAGACTGTGCCCAACACCTTAACATCATGTTTACATTATGAGCCAGAATCTCCACCTCTAGGGATCGGTCCTAAAGAAGTAGAGATTTATGGATGCAGGTGTTCCTTTCAGCATGCTGACGGGAGTGAAAAATCAGAAATGATCCGTGTTGCCCAGCAGAGGCTCTTAGGAAATTCTGAGGCCGACGCAGAGGAGGAAGAGGATTCACTGGCCAGGGTCCAGCCCTGGGGAAATCAGGTTCCAGAAGAGCACACTCCCTGAAGTCCTTCCCACAAGATAGCCGCAAGTGCACACACACACACACACTTGCACATAGACATACCTATGTGCATACAGATGCACACAGCTGAATGGGCACATGCACACACGTGCACACACACGTGCATACAAAGGCAAAGGACTGAAACGGTGAACACTGCCTGTTAAGGGCACTCCTCAGTTTCCACTTAATTCTTAATTCCCTTAGAATTCATTCTTTTATTCTAATAAACGTTTACTGTCTTTGTAATAAAAACCTTTACAAAGAAAAACTAAATAATGTACTTCAGTCCAAAGATGAGTGATAAATGGATAACATTAACCATGTGATTTTAATCTTGTTAGAATTATAAGAGGAATAGAGGCACATTTTATCAAGTTGAAACATCACGCAGGCCCCTAAAGGAGAAGAGAAGTGAGTGGCAATTCCCATCCCCAGAGGTGAACCCCATGGACTATTTGGTGCATATCTCTCTGGCTCTGTCTCTCTCTTTGTGTCTGTCTATCTCTGTCTCTCTCTCACACACAGATTCATTTTCGTAGATGCGTGTCTCCCGGCTGATATCACATATACGTGGTCTTACAGATGGGACAAATGGATCCCATCGCCTCGCCATGGACAGTAGCACTCCTTCCAATTGCTTGCTATTGCAACCAGTGCTGTGATGAATATTCTGGAAAATACATCTTTGAAAAGTTGGGCAGGAATTTCTGTGGGATGAAGTCCAGGGATCAGCACCGCCGCCACAGGAGTGCCCCTGGGGACTGCGATGTGTCCTGCAGGCTGGTCTCCAGAGAGGAGTGTCCTTTAACACTTGTCACTAGGGGTCTACTGGGGCCTCTGCTTCCTCACATTGTCACCAGGGCTTGTCATCACCACACTGGAACCCTGCCCGTCTGATGGGGCCCTGTGCCCTCTCCACAGTGTGCGCGACACTGGAACCCTGCCCGTCTGATGGGGCCCAGTGCCCTCTCCATGTGCGCGTCTCCTCCTTGGGGAGCTCGAGCTTCTCTGACACATGCTGCCCCTGTGTATCACGTCTCGTTGGCGTTCAATGTGTTTGCTCTTTATCTCTTTTTAGAACTCTGACTTTCGAGCATTTTTTTGGACCACAAGGATGCATAACCTTTCCCTGGTCTTGTGTTATGAGGAATACTTGCTGGTTTGTGTTTTGTCTTTCCAGCTTTCTACCCTTTCTTGTTTTAGTTTTGGCAGCAGGAAGCGCAACGTGTTTCGTGTGTGGCTTCTGGCTCTGGTGTCCCACTTAGAACAGCAGTCTGTACCCCAAGATTATGCACATATGTACCAAAAGGTCTTTCTTTGATACATCAAGTCTAGACTCCATCTGGGATTTTCCTATCAAATTAGAGAAATTCTATTTCAAATAAAAACAAAAGGAAAACCTATCAGGCCGTGTGAAAATAAATGGGCAGACAGACATGGCTACCTACGGCATGATTTCACTTATAGGAAACATGCAGAACAGATTAAAAAAAAAAAACAGTGACAGAAAACAGATTAGGGGTTGCCAGGGCCTGAGGGAGAAAGTGGGAGTGAGTGCTTTTAGAACAGGGTGTTCTTCTGGAGAATGAAATATTCTAAACCCATACAGCGGTGATGGATGCACAGCATTGTGAATGTACTTAATGCTCATGAAGTGTACAATTTAAAATGTAAAACAGTAAAGTGTTAAACGACGAAAGTGAAATTTATTTTAAATAATCAAGATATAAACAATAAAAAAAATCAATGAAAGGAAACATGAAATAGAGAAACAATTAGGAGGGTGGCGAAGGAAATTTGTGGTAAGGGAGTAGGTGGAACAGGTGGGACTGGAGGTTCTAATGAGGGAGGTTCCCAGGCCAGCTCTCCCAGGCTGCAGAGATTGGCCTCAGCTGCCTCCGGTTCTCCTGCAGGAGCTTGTGCAGGGGATGGCTCTCCCTGCACGGAGGCTGGGGCCTCAGCTGCCTCTCATTCTCCTGCAGGAGCCTGTGCAGGGCATGGCTCTCCCTGTACAGAGGCCGGGGCCTCAGCTGCCTCCTCGTCTCCTGCAGGAGCCTGTGCAAGGCATGGCTCTAACTGCACGGAGGCTGGGCCATCAGCTGACTCCTCTTCTCCTGCAGGAGCCTGTGCAGGGGATGGCTTTCCCTGCACAGAGGCTGGGGCCTCAGCTAACTCAATGTCTCCTGCAGGCGCCCAGGCAGGGGATGGCTCTCCCTGCACAGAGGTTTGGGCCTCAGGTGCCTCCCAGTGTCCTGCAGAAGACTGTGCAGGGGATGGCTCTCCCAGCACAGAGGCTGGAGCCTCAGCTGCCTCCTGGTCTCCTGCAGGAGACTGTGCAGGGGATGGCTCTCCCTGCACGGAGGTTGGGGCCTCAGCTGCCTCCTTTTTTTCCTGCAGGAGCCTGTACATGGGATGGCTCTCACTGCTTGGATGCTGAGCCCTCAGTTGCCTCTTGGAGTCCTGCAGGAGGCTGTGCAGGAGATGTCTGCCCCAGCACGGAGGCAGGGATCTCAGCTGCCTCCTCGTCTCCTTCAGGAGGCTGTGCAGGCGATGGCTCTCCCTGCACAGAGGTTTGGGCCTCTTCTGCCTCCTGGTATCCTACAGGAGCCTGTGCAGGGGATGGTGCTCCCTGCACGGAGGCTGGGGACTCA
Organism: Diceros bicornis minor; assembly: GCF_020826845.1. Classification (NCBI taxonomy): domain Eukaryota; kingdom Metazoa; phylum Chordata; class Mammalia; order Perissodactyla; family Rhinocerotidae; genus Diceros; species Diceros bicornis. The sequence continues at coordinate 45,247 of NW_026691571.1, forward strand.
GCTGCCTCCTGGTCTGCTGCAGGACATGGTGGATATGATTGTTCTCCCGGGATTTAAGCTGGGTCCTCTGGTGGTTCTGTCGGTTTTATCACTGTCACTACAGACCCTCTCCCGGTAGCTGCTGATCCAGTCCTGTGGGACTCCGGCGCCTCCATCGGGGAGATGGATGGGATATCCCCTTCCACCAGCTCCACGCTGATCTCCTGTCTGGAGCTCTGCAAAGACAGTGACTGGCTCTGTCCCAGAGGCATCAGAGCCCTGCCCAGCTGTCCTTGCTGCTGCTTCTGCCCTCTGGACCTAATTCTCCCAGATCAGGCAAACACCTGTGTCTGCACAGTATTCCACCGCTGAGGAAAGACCTACACCTCAGGGGCTTGGAATAAACCTCAGGCAGAAGGGCGCCACCCCCACACTCCACGTCCCACCCAGCTGGCCTTGACCTGGGCTTTGAACCTGACTGACCCCCCCAGGCTTCTAACACCTCACCGACTGCTCCTGGTCACGGTGGTCCACCCACATGAACCCGCCCTTCCAGGCACACATGGGGAGGTGATGTAGGGCTGCTCAGATGGAACCACAGTGGTAGCCTGGTTTGGAATGGCCTTCCCTGGGCCTCCCGGTGTTACCTTTCCGTCCCTCCGGGTAAACGGCCAGAGCAGTCGGCCGTGAGAGGGGCACCAGCATCTGCATCAGTCTTTGGGGGCTTTCCTGGGGCTCTGGCCCCTGGTCATTGGGAAGCAGCAACTAAACATGTTGCTCCTTCTAGACAAGTGCTAGAGAAGTGAGCTTGCTTGGGGGCTGTGTTTAGGATGTGGGTGCCTAGTTACCAGGGTTCCAAGTTCTGTTGGGCTCTGTGAGGTCACTTCCTGGGATCCCCTTACCTAAGCTTCCTCCTCACACAAGACCTTCCTAAGGGCCCCCCGGGCTGCTGACTGCTCACTCTCCATCTCCATACCCTGTCCAGACACAGTCACACCAACACAGTCCACCCCACAGCCTCTGGGGAGGTCTGGACACAACCAGGGCCCCAGCTTTGAGGACACAGAGTTGAATTCAGTCCCGCTCCTGCTTCTTGCCAGTGATGTCACCCTGGACAACCCTGCGCCGTTCAGGGCCTCCCTTCTCAGGGTCTCTCCTGTGTTCATGTCCCTCTCTGTGTAGTGGGGGTCATTCTAGCATCTACTTCCTAGGGATGTCATCAGGTGTATAGACCTAGAGATCCCTTCAGAATCTGTGAATCCCGTGGGCTGCTCCCACACGTAGCTCCTGCACAGACTTGGCAGTGCAAGGATTACAGAAAGGGCTGGCTGTGGCAGAGAATACAATGCAAAGAGGCTTGGGTCTGCTGGGCGTCTGGGAGAGGCACTTCCCCTCTTGCCTGTTTCCCAGTGTCCCTAGGGAGGGTTGAAATGAAATGACGTTCAGACATCATCTCCTTCTGGCTCGCAACCCTCCAGGGCCTCCTGTTATGTTTAGACTCAGGTCCAAGTACCTGAGTGGCGGTCATCTCAGCCTATGTGGTGGGCAGCCCACACAGTGGCCCCAGCGTTCCCACTTCCTAGGCACACATCCTATGTAATCCCCGCTCCTCAATGAGAATGGACTTTGCGGCTGGCTTCTAACCAACAGAATAGGGCCGAATGATGGGATGTCACTTCCACGGTCGGCTTAATGAAAAGTCTGTGACTTCTGCCTGGTTCTGTCTCTCCTGTGTTCATTCTATCTCTCTGTCTCTGTCTCTCTGTCTCTGTCTCCCTGTCTCTGTGTCTCTGGCTGTCTGTATATCTCTTGGTCTCTCCCTGTCTCTCCGTCTATCTCTTTGTCTCTCCTCTCTGTATCCCTGTCTCTGTCTGAGTCTCCTCTCTTTGTCTCTCCTACCCATCTTTCTATCTCTGTGTGTCTCTGTCTCTCTTTCTCTCTCACTTTCTGTCTCTCTGATCCACTATTCAGGAGAAGACAGATCAGATATTATGAGCTTGCTTCCCTATGGCACCCCCTAATGCAAAGAACTGGCAGAGGGTCCCGGCCCACAGACAGAAAAGGCCTGAAACCCCCCATCCAAACTGAATCCTACCACTGCCCCGATACTTGTGAATGATCTCCGAGATGGCTCCTGCCTCTATCGAGCTTCAGTTGAGAACACAGCCCCAGCCTCCTGCTAGACCTTGACAGGGAGCCTCCCAGCTGACCTGAGCCTGGACCCTGGTAGAGACACTGTCAGATGCTCAATGACAGGTCTCGTAAGTGCTAAGTGAGGCTAAAGCTGTCACCCAGCATAGACAGCTAGTACCTCCTTCCAAGCCTGGGTCTGGCCCTACCATCGTCTCTCCCTCACTTCTCTCCTCCTCAGCTCACTCTAGCCACACTGGCTCTTTTCTCACCTCCTCTCTCGTCAAATTCTCTTCTGCCTCCAAGTCTCTGTGCTTTTGAGCTTCCCCCCAGCACGATGTTTGCAGACAGATGCAGGGCTGGTTCCTCTTGTCCTTCTGCTCAGGGCACAAATGTCCCCAGGGGGGCCCTTTACACCCACCTAGGGGCTCCAGGCCCTCCCTCCCTCCAGCACCCTGCTTCATTGCCCTGTATCACCTGCTCTTCTTTTTCGCATGGATTTGATCATGATTTTGTCCCTTCCACCTCCAGGCTGTGAGCTCCTGGAGGACAGGGACCATGTGGGTGCTTTCAGCACTGCCCTCAGGACTAACATGGGCCCTGCTCAGAGTGAGTGCTGGGGCCACAGTAGCTGAAAGAATCATGAGAGGATCTCAGAGTCCCCTCCCGCCTCTGATCAGCTCCCATTGTGGATGTGGATGTCAGTAATCAAAGGTGCCTGTTGCTTTAGACAGGGGAACACCCAGAACGAGCCCTGGGCATCCCTTCCCTGCTCCACTTGCTCCATTGAGCACGAGTGGACACAGGACACCCCTGGTGGTCAGCCCCAGCCTTGCAGCCCCACGCAGGAAAGCAGAAGGCAAAACACACACCTTTCTTTGTTTGGGGTCCTCAAGGCAGTGGTTCCACCAGGCACGAGGGTGCAAAGCAGCAGGACCTGCAGGCTCCAGGAGTGACGTGAGGGACCTCAGAATCCTCTCTTGCTCCCCGCTTTCACTCCACTGGCCCTGGTGTGTCCAGTTGACTCACAAGGCCTCCTCACCCCAGCCAGGGCAATGACTCCACCTCACTTCCAAAGGAGGACCCCAAGGCTCCGACAAGGATAGCCTTGTTCCTGGTCCCCAGACAAGTCGACCAGTGCTCTACCATGTTCTGCACTGCCTGGGTCCCCAGTCCCCAAGCTCTCAGGCTGCCCTCTGCAAAGCAAGACCTCGAGGGAATGGAATGCATTTTACAACGACTCAGAGAACAGTGGGTCATGGATGGAGAAAGAAGGTCAATAGACTCGTCTACAAGCCTGTGGGACCCTGAGAGTCACCCCATCTATGCACCCCAATTACAGAGGCCGAAGATCAGGCCTTCTCTCCTGTAGCCCCTCCCCCCTAGGGGGTCACATCCTAGTTCCCGGTGCCCAGAGTGGTGGACACAGGACGCCAGACCTGGTTCTCTGCAGGCTGCTCTAGGGATGGCCCCAACCCCTGCATCTCCCTGTGCAACTTGGGGACCCCCTGCACACCAGTCTGGCATCTCTCCCCTTCATGCTATGGGCCTGGGCATGTGGCTAGGGGACCGGATGCCCCTGCCCTATGGCAGAGCTGCCTCCAACCTCTTTCTTCCTTCCTCCTGTCACCTCCCCAGTGTGCACTTCCCTTCTGACACAGGACTGGGCAGTCAAAGTGTGTGTGTATGCTTGTGTGTGTGAGTGTGTCCACGTGGGGATGCGTAGAGGAAAGGGCCCTACATGGGGGAGTGTTGGCAGGGGTGCCGCAGGATCTTAGGGGCTCTCATTCCCAAAGCAAACCCCTTGGAAGTGTTGAGGCTGGCCTAAGAGCTTGGAATGCTCTCTTCTCCTCTGGACTCTGCCCACCTCGTGGGCCCAGGGCCTGTCCCTACTTCTCCTGGCCTCAGTTTCCCAACTCTCCTGTGAGGGTTGGACACGGAACAACATCAGCCCCGATGAGCATGGACATGGCCCGGGATCTCAGTCCGCATGTGTGTGGCAGGGATACCCTCACGGTCTCACAAGCCTCTCTCCTGTGGGGCAACCAGGCCTCCTGTCCATGGTCAGGCACACAGAGGGGCCATGCGTACAGCACTTCTGGGTGACAAGGCCCGCAGCACACATGTGTAACACAACGGTCCCCTGAGATGGCTGCTTTCGTCTGTCCCCTCCCTAGCCAACTGCTCGGTGACCCTCACATCCACTACGTCCTGGGAACAGACCACACAAGGCAGGTGGGCCAACGGTGCGCAGTTGGGTAGGTTGGACACCTGGGGAGGTGAGGGTCACTGAATATACACCGACCTCACTGTCCTGGTCCAAAGACTGCATCCCAGGGCCCAGCTCCATGACTGGCTGGTCCTGTGGACATGAAGACTGTGGTGGACACAGACCTTGGGCAGGGAGAAGGCCAGTCTGCCCTTTTCCCTCCTCCTCTACACCCCCTACCGGCCACATGATGTCCAGCCAGTTCCTGCCTGCGGCCCTGGTGGGTTTAGGAGGAGCTGAAGGAAACCCAGCTGGGCAACTATTGGAGGGAGTTACTGTTATTAGGGAGCCCTCTGCGTCCTGAGTGATTGCACCCCATTTTACAGATGACCAGTGGTCCCAGCATTCAAGGTCACTCTACTCTAAGTGACCAATCCAGACGTGAACAGGGGACTAGAATTCCTTGCTTTTCACCAGCTTTGAGCCCAGCTTTGACCATCGAGTCCTTGTCGTGCATTGGGGCTCCCCCAGCCAGGCGACCTCCTGAGTCCAAGCACTTTAGGCACCTTCTTCTCCCTGCTTGAATCCCAACACACCCTCCTGAGGTCAGAGTCACTGACTCCAATTTTCATGGAGTAAACTGAGGCTCCGAGAAGACACCACATGAACTTGCCTGTCACAGGGCTGTGAGGTGACCTAGCTGTGTGTTTGACCCCAGGTCAATCTGACCCTAAAGGCTCTGCTAGCACAGGAGCCTGAGGAGGTGGCCTGTGAGACCAGCACGGAGGTGAGTGCATCCTGGATAGGGGCATAGGGGAGGGGCACTGTAGGCTAGGAGCTCTGAAGGGGGCAGGTGCTTGGCAGGGTCCTTGGGGAGGAAGGCTCTAGGGATGGTGGGGTGCGGTGCGGGGGTGCACTTGGGGACGATGTCTGGACCAGATCACACAGGGCCGTGACTCAGGCAAGGAGTCGGGTCTCACTACAGGTTGGTTGGACGTGAACGAGCAGTCTCATCAGAGTCTCAGGCGCTTAGATCCTAGATTTGGAGGGAGCTTGGTGGGCAACTTATCCACCTCCACTCAAGCCCAGATCCCCAAGAACCAACAGGATGAGAAGGCTGCTTCCATTTCCTCCCATGTACAGTGGGGACTGTGGCGGTCGCCTACCTGCTCCCAGGGCTGGGCATGCTGCGTGGAGGGCCCAGAGAGGGCTTCTTGTCAAAGTAGCCATTCAGGACAGGTCTGTGCTCAGAGAGCTCTGAGTGATGGGACCAAGGGCATGTCCCACCAGTGGGCTAAACAAGATGCTCCTGTCCACGTTGCTGTTGTTTATTCCAGGTGGACAGGGATGATGCAGCATCTCCCACCGGGTGGATGGAGAGGGCCAGCGAGGAGCTATTGTTGAAGAGCCTGAGAGACAACGCTGGTGTGTGACCAAAGCTGCCATGGGTGTGGTGGAGGCTGACCAGGAAGAGGTGCTGCTGGAGACCAAGATGAAACCAGAGACCATAGGGGACCAGGGGGCGGTTGATTTCCATAACTGCGGGGAATGGCATGATCTGCAGATTCTCTGGACACCCCGACAGGACACCCCAGGCCAGCATCCAGCTCCTGGGCTTCTTGGCCCTTTTGTGGATATGGATGTGGAACACTGGTCCCGGGCAAGAAGGGACTGGGAATGCGCTGTCAGGGAGAATGGGTAGGGCAGCCACCTTCTTTTCCTTGAAATCAGGGGACTCTGGGTCAAAACTCATGTTGCTCTCCTCCACTTTGGAGCTGGAGGAACCAGCCAAGGGCTCGCTGAGCATTGGACAATGTCCCTGCCACTGAGGTCCTAGCCCCATCTGAGGTGTCCCAGCAGTTGGATTGGGAGCTGTCCCTGGTCCTGAAGCCTGTGTTGGGGCCTGGAGGATTGGAGGCTGGATGGAAGGGTTGCATTTGCAGAGGTCAGGCCCCCTGGGTGAGTGGGGACTCTGGGACACCTGATGTCACAGATGCAAGTGACCAGCACCTGGGAAGGTGTGACTGAGGTGCACAGAGGGCAGTGCCTCAGTGGCAGGCAGGGCTTCATGCCCATGGGCAGCACTCCTTGGCAAAGGTCAGCTAGTCCTTTGGACCCTAGAGGGCAGAAGGCACCTAAGGATGCCAGTGGTCCACAGGAGGCCAGGACAGCCTGCTGACTGGCAGGCATCAGGCCTGCAGCAGGAGAGGTTCAGGGTGAAACTGCTCCTGGATAGCCTGGGACAGCGGGTTGGACAGAAAAGATGGCCACCTGGTTTTTGTCACTCTAGTCTGTACATGCTCGTCTCCCCAGCTAGCCAGACCCTGGGAAGGGTGGCCCTGTGGCTGAACAGCACTAGGGACTGAGGAGAAGGTGCCCTTGGCAATATCAAGTCCCTCCTCTTCATGTGAGGCCGGTTGAGCTGGCTCCATGCCTGACCTCACCCCCTTGGTGACGATGGGCTTCTTCAGGTCCAAGTCATACTAGGCTTCGGGTACTGAACACATTGCCATCCTCAGGGGTCTTCAGCATGGGAGGGAGGGGCCAAGGAAGTGTTGCCTATGCTCAGGACAGCCACACCAGGGACAGGGTAATGCACAGAGACAGTAAGCAGATCAGTGCTTGTCATGGGGTGGGAGAGTGGATATGGGGGCATGGCTGCTTCGTGGGTACAGGGGTTCTGGTGGGGTGAAGCAATGATCTGGAACTAGATAACGGCGACGGTACACAGCGCAGAGGATGTAGTTAATGGCCGGCCCTGAATTGTACAACTTTAAGTGATGAAAACATTAAACTTTATTGAATCTAAATTTGAACACATAAAACATAAAAAGTCATAAAACATAGAAAAGGGAAAAGACATCCTGCCCTCACAGGCAAGGTGAAGGACAGCTCTAGGGTGGAGCTGGAGCCGGCCGTGCCTTAGTTGCTGGCGGTGCTGCAGCTGCTCTAGCACTGGAGCCACTGCTGTGGCTGATGCTAGAGATCCCACCAGCTCTGGCTGTGCAACTGGTCCAGGAGCTGGACCTGATGTGGGGCTGGAGCTCGGTCTGTCTCAGGCGATGGTGCCTGACCTGCTTCTAGAATTGGCTCCAGTCCTGAGACTGACTCTAGCTCTGCATTGTTGACAGATTTGGTGCGGCAGCTAGTGATGGAAATGGCTGCTGCTCTGGAGCTGGTCAACTGTGGGAGCTGGAGAGAGCTCTCATTCTGGAGCTGGCCGCAACTGAGCTCTAGAGTTGACACCAGAGCTCTCACTAGTCCACAGCTGGAGCAGGATCTGGGGCCATGTGGCTCTAACTTTGTAGGTTGAGGTAACTCTGGCTCCGCTGCAGGTGACCGAGCCTTCTCTAGCTCCACAGCTGGTAAAGAACGTGTCCTGACCTTTAGATGGGGTCAGTGACATCACCAACCCATCATGAGCTGTCCATCAGATGGTGGGAGCACTCCAGCAAATAGGATCTATTAGATTAGTGTTATTTCATCTCAGTTCTAGTTACATATTTATTTTAAATATACTTAGAAGGAGAATAGGATAACAGAAACCATTTACTCTTTGCTGAGAATTAACAGAGCACACCTTATTGATGTCGTTTTTTAAGAAATATTACACAGTGGAAGACATCATTCTCCTTCCTCTCTCTTTCCTCCCCAGAGGTAACTACCGTCTTGACGTTAATATATGTATTCTTTACACGTTGTCTTTTGCAAAAAGACAATCGTCCCAAATTTGCTGAGATTTTTGTTATAAGTGGCCATCAAAGATATGCGTCCTAGTGGATACTGTTAAAAACTCTGTCCTTTCAAAGTAAAGACAACAGTTCAACAGTTAGTTGAGAAGGTACCTGCTTTGTAGATAACGTTTATAAAAGAGAGGTTTGAAAATATCTCCATTATGTTACCATTGACCCTCCTTATTTGGAAGAGTTATGTTCTGTCAATTCTTCGCTGACACTGCATGAGCGAGACTGAATCAGTGCTCCCAGGGGAAGGACAAGGTGAGGTTTCTGTAGCCTCTGGTCGTGACATGTTTGGGAACCTCTCAATGCACAACCTTGTCTTATGTGTGTCTCTTGAAAGACACCTTATTTCATATAGATTGTTGATTCATTAGTTGAACTCTCGGCCAACAGCACTATCTGTAACTCATGCCTGAAGGAAGCTCATCTAACACAACCATTTTCTACGAAAGGCCCATCACAGGCTCCTTGTGCTTACGAACACTACACAACACTTCAGTACTACGTTTGAGGGCCATTCTAAAGAGCTAAAGCACCAAGGAGAAGCACAAAAGGTGACAAACGTAGCATTCCATAGATTAGAAAAAGGACATTTGTTGACGTGAGAATTAAAACAAGAGTTTTAATATTGTAATAGCAAAAACTGGAAACAACCCAAATGTGCACCAAAAGAAGAACAGTCAAAGGAGATGTCGTTTACTCATACTAACATGTAACAGTGAAAAAGAATGGCATAGGTCCAAGCAAATTGTTACAAAAATATCTCCAATGTAGTTTTGAGTGAAAAGAGGAGGTTGCAGAACCAGGTCCATGCCTCACAGGAACAGGTCTGCCTGAGGTTTGATCTCCAAGCAGCTCTATCCAGCCTAATGCCAACTGCTGTGAAAAAGGAAACAAAAATTCTGTTTCTGGAATGTGCTATTTGCCTAAAGAAAATCTTGCAAGCATGTGGCTGGTAGGTTCATCTAAAAGGACAGAGAGCTGAGACTTTGCTGAGCTTACAGAATGGGATTTACGAGTTCTTTCATTCCCTGATTCCTAAGGAATATTTTTAAGTAAATGTCTGCTTGTGTGACAACATTTCACGTGAGACTCGCTTGCATTATAACCTGGTAATGAGGTTGTGGGCCTTAGCTAACCATTACCAAGGCAAAGTTTTGCTGGCTCTCCTCTCTACCAAAAGCAACCTAAAGTTGGGCAGGACTATTTTGGTGTATCTGGTGTTATTTGGGCTGGTTTGCAGCACACACCCCCAAGAAGTCTCTCACCTCTGGGCCTCTGTACTTGAGGTAGCCTCTGCCTAGAACCTCTACCCAGGATGTGTAAATGGCTCACTCTTCATTTATCATGGCTTGGCTCAAATGTCCTCTGAGAGGTGGACACCAAGACAGGATTAAACGGGCAAGGATTTTATGAGGGGAAATGCTTCTGTAACAGAAAATGGGGTGGGGGAGCCTGGCAAAGTGGGAGAGCCATCAGGCCATGATGCAAGTCTGACTCTAAATGAGGGGGAGATAGAGGGAAGGATGGGTCCAAGTGTCCTACACTGCTGTATAGTCTAAGGAAGGCTTAGGAATGCCACTGGGGAGTCCTTGAGCACAAGCAGATCAGCAGAGGAGTCCATGCCTCCCAGGAACAGGTCTGCCTGAGTGTCTATCCCTGCCTCACTCACTGATTCAGAGCAGTCCAAGGGAAGCACGACCTCAGTGCAAACAGAGGATAGATCTCATAGCCCAGCAGACTACTGACTTCATAGCTTTGGTTAATTACGTTTGCTGCAGGTGGAGGCCTTCGAGGAGCAGTCTCCTGGATACCATATCTTATCAGTCAGTTTTCCCTGATCACTCTCTGCAAAACAGCCCCACAGAACAGTAAAACATCCACCACATTTCACCAGGAAACAGTAAAAACACATTTCAGACTGGATACAAGGCACATTCCAGGACAACAAGGTAATCTGAACTGGTGTTGGGAGTAGATTAAAACTGGATTACTTCTAGGGATCAAGCAATATCAAGAGAAAGAGAGAGAAGGAAGCAAGGGAGGGAAGACAGAGGGCGTTGGCCCTCAGCATTTGGGGCTAGTATTTGGGCATGCCCACCAGGGATCATAACCGGCTGCAAGACATCCTACAAGCCATAAAGTCAAAACACCTCATTCATTTTAAAAATATCATTTCATGTATTGACTTTTGTTTTAACCCGTCCCCTCATTTCAGACAGGAGATCCAGAAAAGGGAGACAACTAGTCAGTAGCCGAAGCAGGACTAGAAACAAGGGCCCCAGACTCCTGGTCATTCATTCAGGAGGACACCCCTTGTTCCTGGCCGCCTCCCAACCTGTAGGAGGACAACATTGGTGAGGACAACCTGAAGGAACTGAAGTACTTGCTTTCACAGAAGTTCAAAGGAGGTGCTTGAGCTGGATCTTAGAAGATGACTAGGAGTTTGCCAGACATCTGAAGGGCATTGGAGGCAGTGCGTGCAAAGTAGGGAGGCCTGAAACAGCGGTGGGATCAGAAGGCACAAGTGGAGCCCTCTGCTCAAGTGGATGAAGCGCTGAGGAGTGAGGTGAGCCGGGGAGGAGGATGCACTGTGGAAGACAGTGGGGAATGCCTGCAGGGGTTTTGGCAGCGAATGCCAATAGGAAGAGCTACCCTCTAGCTCACTGTGGCTGGAGCAGGGACTGAGTTGCCTAGTAGCTGATGAGGGTGGGGAACGCCCACGACAAGGCCAGGGAAGAGATGACAACGGACAGTGGCAAAGGGACTACACAGGGCAGGGGAAGGACTTACCTGGAGATGCGCGGAGGGCGCCACCCCTCCAGCGTTTCCCAGGCTGATGCCAAGAAGCAAAGGACCTGGCGACAGGAAAGCGCCCTGCGCCCTGAGGAGCCGGGCAGATGCTCGGGAAACGTGTGCTCCGCGGGAAGGGGACGGCGCTCAGGCGGAGCTGGAGCTCAGAGGAAGGTCGCGCACCAGGTGGCAGGGCCAGGACCTGGGCCCCATCCACCACCCTGAGGATCGCAGGTCCCCGGCTCCGCCCAGCCCAGCCACCCCCCCTGGATGCGCCACTGGGGTCCTTCAGCACCTCTGCCTTCAGCCAATAGGAAACCTGGAGGCGGGCGCATTCGCCAGGGCGTGGGGTCAAGGGTCACACAAATTGGCCTCGCTGGGTGGCCTGGAGGGGTGAAGCGGCGATGGCGCCGGCGGCGAGGGCCCGGCTGGGGCGCCGGCTGGGCTGCCCCGGGGGCGGGGCGAGGGCTCTGAACGGCGGCCGTGTGCTCACCGAGTCGGCAGGAGGCGGCGGAGGCCGGGGGCGCGCCTGTGGGCCTGTAGGTTGGCGAGCGCGCGGCCGGCGCCGACCGCATCCTCGTGGGAGGCTGCAGCTTTTCGGGGCGCAGGGCGCCCCCCCTTCGTGCTGCCCAGCTCCGGGCGGAGCCCCGCGCCAGCTCGCGTCCGCGCCGCGGGGTCGAGCCGCTGCCATCCCTCCTGGAGCTGGAGCGGAAGGAGCGGGCGGCCCCTCCCTCGGCGCGTTCCGGCCACTGCCGCCGCTGCTCCTCCCCGTGCCCTCGGCCTCTTGAGAAGCTGCCACGCTGGAGGGTGAGACTCCGGGAGGGCGCCCCTCGAGCGGCCACAGGCACAGGAGGGGGAGGCGACAGGGGCGCTGCCTGCCTTGATGGAGGCGCGGAAACGGCGGGGTTGTGGCGGCCCGTGGGAGCCACACCTCCCCGGCGGGTCGGGGTTGTCCCCACATATCAGGGAGCAGAGGGAGGCTCAGACAGGTCAAAGGACAGGCCCCAGACCCCACAGCTGGTAGGGGGAGGTACAGTGGGATCAGCACTCGGGCGGTTGGCCCCGGAAGTTCTGATGTTAGGACAGACGGCTGCAAAAGCTCTGGGACCTTGCGGGCCGGCTGGAGTCGGTGGGCCAGAGGGAAAGGAAGCGTTAACTGGAGCAGGTACAGGGATGAGCGAGGAGGAGCGGAGGTCCGCACACACTAGGGTGTTTGCACAGGAGGCGTCTGCCTTGACTCAGGTTTGAAAAGATGGCAGCAGAGGGCGACCTGCGGCAGCTTCTCTTGGAGCCAACAGTCAGAAGAGCAAAACGAGGTGCTTGGGATAGGTTCTTGTTGGGGATGCTTGTGGGAATCTCGATGCGGGATGAAAAAGCAGCAGATTGGACCAGTTTGGCTTCTGACTTGTCTGTCAAGGGTAACAAGTGATCTTGAACTGAAAAGGGGAGATCAAGAGAAACGGGGCATTGAAGCTCCAGAGGAATGACAAGTTGCGTTGTTTTTTCCTTAATATTGAGTTGTAAGAGTTATTTATGTGTGCTGGATAGAGGTCCTTTATCATGTACATGATATGTGCGGATATTTTCTGCCAGCCCACGGCTTTTCTTTTGATTTTCTTAAGTGTCCTTTGAAGAGACAAATATTTAAATTTTAATGAAATTCAGTTGATCAGTTTTTCTGCTGTGGATTGTGTTTTTGGTATGTGTAAGAAGTCTTTGCCTAACCCAAGATCACAAAGATAGTTTTCCTATATTTTCTTGTAGGAGCGTCATAGTTTTAGTTCTTCTGTTTAGGTCTATGAGCCAGCCATTTGACCTGGTATTTGTGTATGGTGTGGGGTAGGGGCCTTTTTCCATGTGGATATCCCATTGTCCTAGGATCATTAGTTGAAAGACTATCCTTTCCTTATTGAATTGTTTGGCACCTTTGTCCAAGTCAGTTGCCTGTAAACAGTCAGGGTTTATTTCTGAACTGTCAGTTCTGTTCCGTTGATCTATATGTCTAACCGTATGCTAAAATTATGCTCTTTTGATTACTGTAGCTTTATAATAAATTTTGAAATTGGGAAATGTAAGTCCTCCAGCTTGTTCTTGTTTTTAAAAATTGTTTTGTCTATTCTGAGTCTTTTGATTTTCCACATAAATGTTAGGATTAGCTTGTCAGTTTTTGCAGAAGTACTTGCTGGGATTTTGGTAGGGATTATGTTGAATTTGTAGATTGATTTGGGCACAAATGCCCTCTAACATTCTTTTGTCTTCCAATCCATGAACGTAGAATCTCTCATTTAAGTAGGTCTTTAATTTCTCTCAAGTATGTTTTGTAGTTTTCAGTATACAACTCTTGCATTTCTTTTGTTACAGTTATTCCTAAGCATTTTATCCTTTTTGATGGTATTTTGAATAGAATTGTATTCTCAACTTAATTCTTGGAGCTTTCCTTGCTAGTATATAGAAATACCTTTGGTTTTTGTACATTGACCTTCTATCTTTTGAGTTTGCTGAACTTGTATATTAGTTTTATATGTTGTTGTGTATTCCTTAGGATTTTCTACATACAGGATGGTGTTGTCTGGTTGTCTGTGAATCAAGACAGTTTCACGTCTTCATTTCCAATTTGCATGCCTTTGTTTCTTTCTCTTGCCTAATTGCACTGGGTAGAGCCTTCAGTACAGTGTTGAATTGAAGTGCTGTCCGTGTTCTGTTCCTGATCTTAGGGAGACAGCATTCAGTCTTTGACCATTGCGGGTGATGTGAGCTGTAAGGTTTTCACAGATGTCTTTCCTCAAGTTGAGGAAGTTCCCTTCTTGTCCTACCTTATGCGGAGTTTCTTTTCTTTTTTAAAATCCTGAATAGGGACTAGATTCTGTCAAATGCTTTTTGTATATCTGTTGAGGTGATCATGTGATGTTTGTCCTTTATTCTGTGAGTAGGATATATTACGTTAGTTGATTGTTGGATGTTAAACCAGCTTGCATTCCTGGGAGAAATTCCTCTTGTTCTTGGACAATAATCCTTTTTCCACTGGGTTGGTTATGCTAACATCTTATTGAGGATTTTTTTCTTGTGATGTCTTTGACTGGTTTTGGTATCAGGATATTCCTGGCCTCATAGAATGAGTTTCTGGAAAAGTTTGTGAAGAATTGGTTTTATTCCTTAGGTAAATGTTGGGTTAATTTACCAGTGAAGTAAGTTATCTGGGTCTGGACTTTCCTTGGTAAGAAGAGCTTGTTTTATTACTAATTTAATTTTTTTAAGCTTGTTATAGGCACATTAAAATTTTCGATTTCTTCTTGAGTCAGCTTGGGTAATTTGTGTCTTCCTAGGAATGTGTTTTTTCTTGTTAGTTATCTAATTTGTTGGCATAAAGTTGTTTCTAGTATTCACTTCTGATCTCCCACAGTTCTGTACGTTGGTAGTAATCTTCTTTCTTTAGTTCCCGATTTTGGTAATTTGTATTTTCTCTTTTTTCCTTTGTCAGTCTAGCTAAAGAATTGTCAACTTTATTAATGTTTTGAGAGAACCAAATTTTTGTTGAATTGATTTTCACTATTGATTTTCTGATTTCTGTTTGATTGATTTCTAGTTGTATTTTTAGTATTTCCCTTCTTTGCTTGCTTTCGGTTTAGTTTGCTCTTTCTAGTTTCTTAAGGTGGAAGGTTTGGCTATTGTCGAGATCTTTTTTCTTTTGTCATGTAGGTATTGAAAGCTACATTACAAGCTTTAAACTAAAGTTTAAAGCTAAAATTATAATTTTGTCTCTAGGCACTATTTAGCTACAGCCCATAAATTCGGATATGTTGTATTTCTTCTGTCTTCATTTACCTTCAAGTAGTTTTCAGTTTTCTTTGGAATTTCTTCTTTGACCCTGGAGTCATTTAGAAGTGTTTACTTTCCAAATATTGATGGTTTTCCTAATTTCTTTATTTGTGGATTTCCAATTTCATTCTGTTGTGGTTAGAGAACATACTTTAATTTCAGTCCTTTTACATGTATTGAGACTTTCTTTTTTCGCCTAGAATATGGTCTATCCTGGAGAATGTTCCCTGTGTGTTCTAAAAGGATGTGTATTCTGCTGTTGTTTGGGTGCAGTGTTCTAGAGATGTCAGGTCAAGTTGGTTGATAGTTTCTGGGTTAATCTATATTGTTTGCTCCTACTATTATGCACCACCCAGGCAGCTTTAATGTTCGTTATTAGCCTCTCATTGTTTTCAACAGACACTCCAGGAGGAAAGGCTGTTTGTTTTGGGTGATATCTGCATCAGGTCAGAAAAATAGAGCCTTGTTAATGGGGTCTTGCAGGGCACTACCAGACAGATGAAACGCGAGTTCTCTGGGAGTGGGGCTTTGCAGTTGTTCCAATCCTTTTCTGCCTCCCCCCATGGCTGCCAGATTGCTGATTTCCACTGAAATTGTGAGCTGTTTGTGTTGAGGGCTCCTGCAGAGCTGAGGAGAGGTGGATGGGAATAGGTCAGATTAAAATGCGACCAAGCTTGCTGTTCTGACTGAGAGTCAGCTGCTTTCCTGGAGTAAACATCCCCCAGATTGCTTGAAGTCTTTGGTTCTTTGTCAGAGTTTTGAAAAGTGGATTCTGACAGTTTCCCAGTGTTTTTGTTGCTCCACTATTTTCACCGACATTGCTCAATCCATGTCCTTTGAATGTAGTTACGGATGTGGTCGGATCACATCTGCCATTTTGCTCTGTTTCTTTATGTCATTTTTTTCTCTCTGCTCTTCCTTTGAGGCCCTCTTTTGTGGTTAATAGTTATTTTTCTAGCGGACTTTTTAAATTCCTTTGTTTGGTGTTTTACTATATTTTGTTTGTTTTTTTAGTAGTTGCTCTTGGGATTAAAATATGTGTCCTAATTTATCACAATCTACTTCAGGTTAATAGTGACCTAATCCTGAGGAAACTAACTTTGTTTCAACATTGCTCCATTTCCTCCTCTCTCGTTTGTGTGGTTGTTGTGATATATACCACATCTTTCTACATTTGAAGCCCAGCAAAGCAATTTATAATTATGATTTTGTGCGATTGTCCTTTAAATCTCTTAAGTGATGAAGATAGACAAAATATATTTGTGCAGTGTTTTATATTTACCTTTATAATTACTTTGACTGATGTTCTTCATTTCTTCTTGTGATTGTTACTGACCATCTGCTGTCATTTCCTGTCAGCCTGAAGGACTTCTTTAGTTCTTGTTCAGACGCGTCTCCTCTCAGTGAATTCTGTCAGTCTTTGTTTGGTCATGTCTTTATTCCAGCTTCAATTTTTTTTAAAGTGTAATTTTGCTGGATATAGAATTAATGCTTGGTTGACAGTTTTTGTCTTTCAGACTTTGAATATGTCATTCTATTCGTTTCTGGTCTCCGTAGTTTCTGATGAGAAGTGAGCCGTGAATCTGATTGTTGTTGCCTTGTACCTGATGAGTCCATTTTCTTTGGGTGCTTTCCAGAGTTTGTTTTTTAACAGGTTAACTGTGTTTTGTTGAGCATCTTTGATCTTAGATTTATGTTTTTTCATAAAATTTGGTGGGTTTTCTGCCATTCTTTCTATAAGTGTTTTGTTCTACTTTCTTTCTCTCTTGCCCTTCTGAGACTCCCATTTCCTGACTGTTAATACAATTGATGTTGTGCCACAGGTCTCTGCAGCACCATTCGTTTTCTTTTTCAGTCTTTTTTTTCTCTATTTTTCAGAATGAATACTTTCTATTGCTATTTCTTCAAGTTCACTGATTCTTCTGCCATCTCAAATCTGCTGTTGAGCCTATATAGTGAATTCTTTATTTTGTTATTTTGCTTTACAACTTTAAAATTTCTATTTAGGATTTTTGTGTTTGTTTTTCTGTATTCAGCGTCCGTATTTGTCAAGTCATTGTCATCATGTATTCATATGGTTTTTTAACATGGTCTTAAAATAGTCTTTGAAAAACAGTTCATTGATATCTTTGATAAATCTAACATCTGGGTCAACTGCGTGTCAGTTTCTGTTGGCTGCTTTTTTCCCCCTGGTATATGTCACTCTTTCTTAATTCTTGTATTTTTTTTTTTTTGTTAAAAACTGGAGTTTTTCATGATATATTATAACAATTTTGGATTCTGATATTTTTCATGCTGAGGATTTTTTCTTTTGTTTTGTTTTTTAATTTTTATGGACTTGATCTATAGCCTCAGCCTCCTGGGCTGTGCGTGGCCACTGATGTCTTTGCTCGGTTCCTCTTATTTTTTTAGCCTGACTTCCTGAGGGTTGCCCCCAGTCTGCATCCCTTTGTGGTCAGCCAATGATTTGGGCAGAGGTTGTGCTCAAACAACTTGAGCTTCTAAGGTTTCTACCCTCTACCTTTGATTGTCTGTAGGTTGGAACCACATCAAAGTTCAGCCTGTTCTCCAGTCTCCTCATCTTTACTTTCCACCGGTGCTCAGGTCTCATCTGTCCATTTGTGCAGTTTCTCAGAAAGCCGTGGATGTGGGCAGAGGCTTCTGTCGCTCTCTCCTTTCTAGCATTTTCCCATGAAATTTCTGGCTGGTCTGCCTCTCCTCTTGCCCCAATCACCATTGCAATCAGGCTCGTCGAGTTGTGCATTTTACTTGTTTGTTTCCTACTAGTTTGCTGATGGGCATGAATTTGCACCCTCCAGTTTCAGCATCCAATGAAGGTCTGTGCATTCTGGCAACAAAGCTGAAGGTTTTCATGGCCAGCCCTGTCCTGTTCAAACTTCTGTGCTAACTGAGCTGGGGCGGAAGGAACAACACAAGACAGGAAGTCTGAAGTCTCCAGCTGTTCTTACCTGTAGTTCTCACAGTCTTCTGTGAATAATTCCTCAGTTTCTTTGTGTTTTATTGATTTCCCAGGCCGTGAAGTGGTGTTTTTTAAATAATTTTGTCCAGTTTTGCAGTTCTTTTTTGGTGAGAGCTTCACTAACTTCTTCACTCCACCATAGTTGGAAGTGCTCTGCTGGCACATTATTATAACACACATTACCGAATGCTGACTCTGTGTCAGGTGTTGTTCGAAGCCTTTTCCCATACTAGCAGATTTAATAACACAGTAGGTGCTCACCAAGTATTTATTGAGTGTTGAATCAACAGCTACCACAAGCAATGAGAGAAAGCATAGAGTGCTGGGCATCCTCTGTGGACTCGCTTCTTTTCTATGTTTCCTGCCGTGTGGTCAGGGGCTGGCTCCTGCCTCCCCAGTGGGTCGTTTCTGTGGACCCAAGCCATTCCCAAAGGCCAGGGAACTGAGCTTTTTGACTCACACAGGGGTGCATGTGTATATGTTCCCTGTGAATGTGAGGAGAGAAAATATCACAGGGAAAAAGGAGGGATATGTCACTTTGGGATGACTTGATTAAACAAGTCACCAACACGTCAAATTTAAAGGAAATATTTAGCTAGCTTTCCTCAGGCCATGCTGCAAGTAAAAAGAAAATCTTTCTTTTGCTGAGGAAGAGTCACCCTGAGCTAACACATGTGCCAGTCATCCTCTATTTTGTATGTGGGTCGCAGCCCCAGCCTGGCCACCAAAAGTGGTGTAGGTTTGCATCCTGGAACCAAACCCAGGCCACCCTAGCAGAGCGCGCCGAACTCACTCACTGAGAACTAGTCCACATGGCCGGCACCCCCGCCAAGAAAATTCTTCACATTTGCTCGTTATTGGTCAGCTGGCTTTTCCTAAGGATTAGGTTTATATATAGTCTCTGAGATTGACTACAGAGGCCTGTGATAAACTGTAAACAGCCAAGGGACAGTGGGGCGTCATTTGGGTCACTGTAGAATTTGTTGTCCAGTTTGTTCGAGAGTGAACGTTGGGACATCAGGTGTAAGCTAGGACTATCCCAGGCCACCCGGGAAGGTGCTCACTCTGGGTTTTATGGGAAAGGAGCTGATTCTAAAGCCAGACTGCCCTTGGCTTCAGCCCTACCAAATCCTCCGTTTCCTCATGTGGCCAGTGAAAGTGAGGATTGATAACATCACATCGCGTTTGGGTGAAACACCCAACAGAGTCACTGGGCTGTGAATGTGTCACTTTCGCTGTGGCTGTGGTATGAATGCTTCTTCATGGCAGGGCTTTGAGAATGTCACAGTGCAGTATCAGGGTCAAGAGGGTGCATTCTGGAATCAGACAGCCTCCACATCTTAGCCGCGTGACTGTATTAGACAAGTTACTTAATCTCTAGGAGCCTCGATTTTCTCCTCTATCGACTACTCCTCTTACTACCACCAGTAATGATAGTGAGTACGTGCCGTCGCTCTTACACATTAAGTCAAGTACTATTCACTGTAGGGGCTTTAGCTCTATTAACTCATTTAGTCCTGACAACAACCCAATAAGAGAGATATTGTTCTCAACTCCAGTTCACATAGAGGGAAACAGACACAGAGAGGTCAAGCAGTCTGTTTCAGATCACACAACTGGTCAGGGTCTACCAGCTGTAGACCCTCTGGTGTTGCCAAGATTCAAACTAAGGTAATGTTCAACTTTACTGCTTTGCGAGACTGTGTCTTGGTGAATGGGGAGGATCTGATAACTAGATCCTTGGGTGAGTGTGAAGATGAAATGAGATAGTGCATCTCAAGCACTTAGCATGTAGCAAACATTCCATAAGTGTTGGTTGCTGTGTTAATAGTGTGTGTTCTTGGAATGGGTAAACAAGCTGCCATTTATTGCTGGAAAAACTGGACGTCCCAGATCAGTGAATGCTTTATGGGAACTTTTTTTCAGATTTCACCTGCCGCCTGTGGCCATGGATTCACACTGCTGTCCTCTAAAGCTAAGGATGGGACGAAAGTTTGGTAGATGTAACTCAACAGAGATTCTCAGTTTGGATTTCACAGGAGCCGAAAAGAGAAAATTGAGGCTCTCGCCTTGGCTTTTTCTGCTGTGATTTGCTGAGGAAGCTCCCTCTGATTTTCAAGAATCTGATGACATAAAGCAAACCGTAACAACAACATAGATGGAGTCTTGAAAGGCACATTGTTTGGAACTATCTGGACTAGATTATTTTCAGCCTGTTTGGTAAAGGTCCTTTGCTGATAAGTAGGGATGTTATTTTTTGGCCCCAGAGTGATGACCTTTGTTTCCTAGCTTGAGATATCCTGAGGCACTCTACAGTGCCTAGAATGTGGTCTGGGCAAAAAATTCAATGAAAGCCTTAAGATGGAGGCTTTATTCCAGATATTTGAAATTGGATTATAAAATGTTAGAAATGATTTATGATATTTGCAAAAGTAGACACGAGTCAATCAATATGATGAGGACAATATGAAACATTTTTTAAAATAAAGGGGAATTACCCAGAAATACATACTGGACAAATCTTTCTTTTCATTTTTTTCCCTCTTCCCTCATTTGTATGCAAATGTCTGTTTATAGAATTTTGATCACAGCGTATATTTTGTTTTCTGCCTTTTTTCACTGAATTTCATATCAGAATCCTTTTACCCTTAGTATTGAAGTCTTTATTGGCTGTACGATGCCAAATGACATTTCTTTTTACCTTTTGTTAAGAATGATTGTAGACATATGCAAAAGTGGATGGAATAAGATAATGCACCGCATGGGCCATCACCAGCTTCCACCATCATCAGCTCATGACGATCTTGTTTTACACATTTCCCCCATGTTCTCCCTCAGCAAATTTAGAGCAAATCATAAGAAAATTGATTTCATTCATAAATATTTCAGTACATATCTAAAAACATAAGGACTGAAAAGAGTGGTAAGTATAGCATCACACCTAAAAATAATTAACAATGTAATCCCTTAATATCAAATAGTTTGTCAGTGTTCAAACTGACAGTTGTCTTATAAGTGTCAATAGATTTTTATTTTATTTTTAAAAATTTATTTGAATCAAAAGCTGGATAAGGTCTAGACATTGCAAGTGGTTGAGAAGACTTTTATAGTCTTTTAAGTCTGTTTGAATCTTTTATCCTTGAAATGCATTTAACGAAGAAATCTCATTGTTTATTCTATAGAATTTTCCAGTCTTCAGTTTGTTGAATGCATCCCTGTGGTGCTGGTTGACATGATCCTCTGTCCTCTGTATTTCCTGTCAATAGGTAGTTGGACCTAGAGCCAGTTTCCCTTTCAATGTTATATATTAACTTTTCCCAGGCCCTTAGGGGTCCATGCAGATAGTAATGGGGGATGTGAATCACTTGTCAGTATTTTAAAGTACTTCATATTTTCAGCTACTAATATGAGCTAACAACATTGTCCATTTTCTTTGATTTTGCCTAGAATCACATCATCTCATTGTGATAAACCAGTTATTTCATGCAGATCAAAAGCTCTGTCTGCAAATTATATCAGTCACTGATGAATATGGATGGGCAAGTATATTATTATAACATTCATAATGCCATTTATTTGGTGGATGAGATGTTTTTAAAGATGAGGATTATAGGAGAAGATAGGGGGTCATTAGTGAGGAGTATGTTGAGAACCAGTGCGTTTGCAGATCTTCTCCTCAACTCCAGACTCCACTGTAAATAGTCAAAAGTTCATTGTTTAAAACCTGTCAGAGGAATTCCATACATAGACCAATCTGGCCTCTCCAGTAGGATTATAAAGAACAATAAGTTTCTGCTTTAATTCCTTTATTTTTTATTATTTATTTTTTGTGAGGAAGATCAGCCCTGAGCTAACATCCGATGCCGATCCTCCTCCTTTTTGCCGAGAAAGATCGGCCCTGAGCTAACATCTGTGCCCATCTTCCTCTACTTTATATGGGACGCCACCACAGCATGGCGTGACAAGTGGGGCGTCGGCGCACGCCCAGGATCCAAGCCAGCGAATCCCGGGCCGCCGAAGCACAGCGCGCACACTTAACCGCTTGCGCCACCTGGCCGGCCCCAAGTTTCTCTTTAGAGTGACTTCTAGACAACATTTCATCTTACATGCTTATTTAAAAATTAAAATTTTCTATTTTGAATAGGTAACATATTTGCATAATTTAGAATCGTAATGGCGCCATAGAACATATGATGAAGAGTCTGCTTTCCACCTCTGTCCTCCCAGGATCATGATTTTTCTCCCTGTCGACAACCTGTGTTAACAGTTTCCTGTTTATCCTTCTGGAGAGATGTAATGCATGTGCGAGCAAATGCATCTACAAATGTATTCTTTTTGCTTCCTTTATTAGAAGTGGTGTCATATAACATGTGCTGTTTTTCACCATACTGAGAAATCCTAGTGGCTATTGCAGAAAGTGGCTATTGCTTTTACTTTCCTGAAAAATTCAAATGGTGTGAAATGACATGTGAAGAGCTTTCTTTAATAAGACTAAGGATGCTTTTCAGTAACCCCATGTGTCATGGAGGCAGTGTGGTGCAGTGGGTTGGACTTGGGGGCCAGGGTTCTGGTCCTTGCTGTGCCACTAACTTATGTGGCTTGAGTAAGTCATTCCGATCTCACTGTGTAACAATGTAGGGGTGGGGCAGTGTCATCTCTCATGTTAGAAGTGCTCTGACTCTGCGTCAGTGCACTCGCCCTGGTTGT
Organism: Diceros bicornis minor; assembly: GCF_020826845.1. Taxonomy (NCBI): domain Eukaryota; kingdom Metazoa; phylum Chordata; class Mammalia; order Perissodactyla; family Rhinocerotidae; genus Diceros; species Diceros bicornis. The sequence continues at coordinate 67,601 of NW_026691571.1, forward strand.
GTTTGTTTCAGCGAGGGGAGACGCGTGTGTTTTGGAGCTCTCACCCGTCCCACTGCCTCTGGACAGACCTCAGGAGACACAGGTGCTACAGGTCTCCTTTGGCAGCGCCCACTGTCGTCCTGACAAGACGGTGAAGGACGTGAATTGACCTGTTCAAGATTGATGGATGGTGGGGGGACCACTTTCTTGCCCTAGGGCCTGAAGTGGCCCATTTGATTGACCCACATCTGATTGTGAGGCTGTTGGAATTTCCCGAGCAAATCAGGAGCATGGCTCAAGAGACTATGTTGGGCAGACTTGGCTGACTCTTTTCTGTTCTCTGCTCTCTGTGGTTCTTGGGAAATCTGAGGTATATGTAAACATGACAGTGCACACCAGGCAGCCTCATCAACGCCTGCCTTTGTTGTGAAGTCACTGAGCTGGGCTACGTGTGTAAACGGCTTTTCCCTTGTACTGAGAGAAGCCTGTTTGCTAACACTTCCTCCAAGACGCGGGGCTTTCAGAGTCCAGGCTCCTGGGTAACCCCGACCGTCTCCAAAAAAGTGGTTATTCCAGGGAAGGCCAACTTGATGAAATTCATCACATTTCATTTTCTGGCTAGGGTTCTTTGTAGGAAAAGCCGAAGGTGGTGTTTAGGAACTCTTTCCAGAGGGGACTTGGCCTTGAGGGCAACCTGGTGACAGGTGCAAGGAATGGGGTGTTATGAGCGGTTCGGGGGATTCGATTGGAGACGTAAAAGAAACTCCACTCCAAACAAATGGACTGAAGGTATATTTTATTATACAGAGGATAGTAAAGGCGGTAGTCCTCCAACAGATCAGAATAGGTCAAATAATAAGAGGGAATAACACCAGCTCCATCAGAATGGGAAACCCCTGATCAGCTGAGATAGCGGCAGATTCGAATAGGTCATATAATAAGAGGGAAAAACATTGGCTCGATCAGAAATGGAAAAACATTGGCTCGACCAGATCGACTGAAGGGAAATGACACAAGGCAACCGGAAAGAGAAACACCAGGTTGACCGAAAAGAGAACACATCAGATCAATTACTTCACAATAAATCCATTACTCACAACATCCACGCCCCAGTACCGAGAGAGTCCTGTCAATCGACATGGGTGTGTGGGAATCACACGTCCTGGGCAAGGCGTCCCTTCCACAAGTGGAACTCTCACCAGGCCTCGCTTTCCAGCAGTTTATATAAGCAGTTACAGAGTTTACAGAGCAAGCATTCAGTGTTTCCATGCACAAAAGGTTATCAGTGGCGTACATGCACTGAGCACCCTGGCTGTTGTCGCAGCCCAGTAGTTGTGTACGTGCATTGGTTTGTGGTTATCGTCCCAGCCCAGCACAGATGGTCAGTCAGGCCCAGGCTGCGGCGCCCGAGGGCCTTGAAATTTTTACACATTGCAACTATGTTCATGGGAGAAGGGCCAGTTCCCACCACTCAGAAAGCAGCTTTTATATTTCTTTTTGTGCTGGTGGCTGTAGGTCAATGGAGTGGCCAAACATGGCTGTACTCATGTCAAGACAAGGGGGTGCTGAGTCCTTTCACAGGAGGTGCTCGCCTCTCATGGAATTCCTGAGAGGCAGAACGAGGGCCCAGAGGAGAAGCAGAGGGAAAGTACAGGTGGCCCAGCCTGTTGCAGCATGTCTGGACCCCAGCATGCCTGGAGGTGTGCCTGCACTGGCTGGGAATATTGGAGAAGGAAACCCAGTGGCAGTTGGGTGAGCAGTTGGACTAGGACCACTTTCCAGACCCCCTTCCATTCCTGACATTCTTGGGTTCCACACACCTGTAGAACTGATTTCATTGGTGGTGGTATTCTTTAGTCTTCAGCCTGGCAAACAGCTATTACGGACAATGTGGAAGGAAGGTGGTGGAAAATGAACCTTACAGGTGAGTTCCCACAAGGACTACCCCTCCCCAAGTTGTGTTGAGCATTAAACATCTCTGGAGTGATTACTGTGTGATAGAGTCACAGAGCAGTACCAAGCAAGGTTCCTCAGGCCTGAGAGGAGCAGTGAGCGCTCCACGGAGAGCTGTGGAGAGTGTTGTTCCATCTCAGGGGGAGCTCCGTGCATCAGCCTGGTGGGAGGGCAGGTGCATGAGCATTGATTGGGATGGCTAGACCTTCTTTGGATTCCTTCTTTATTTTTAGCCAAATTGATTAACTTCAAAAATTCCTCTGTTTCAGTTCTATTTCTGTTGGTCTTTAAAAAAATTTCCCTCTAGTTCCTCGCGTTATGCTGGTGGGTTTAAACACCAGTCTCAGCTCTGGCAGCATATTAAAATCACCAAGCGATTTAGTTTGTATTATTTTACCTTTGCACCTGTGTCTAACTCTGCCTTCTTTTTGACCTAGAGAGTTTCCCTAACAGTTACTATGTGTGTGTATGGGGCCGCCAGTGAGGAATGACAGAGGAGAGGCCAGAACCCCACAATGCTTACCGTGACCATATGTCTTGCTTCTCCCCAGATGGCCCTCAGCCATTAGCGGAAGTCACAAAGTCCATAGAACGCAGGCCTTCGATGGACAGGTGGTCCAGGTAAGAGGCGTGGGCTGAGAGCTACTCATTCTGCCCCTTGGGGCACTTTTGAAAGGGGGAAACTAGGGGGGGGTGATGGGAAATTTTTAGGCGGATTTTCTGAATTAGTAAATTATTTTATACAAATGGTCGCCTGGCTACTGTAGGCCAGGATGTTCAGTACTGGAACATGGGGTACCAACTTGAATAAGGTTTGGGGGGAAAACACTCTAGTGGGAGAGACAAGTTGAAAAAACTAGCTGTACCTGAGTGTGCCCAGGCTCTGTGTGTGTTTCAGGCTGGCTTTATCTTGTTCACCATTTATTCCCATGTTTGGGGCAGTTCCTGGCACATGGTAGATATCTATAATCAATACTTAAATACATAAATGAATGCATACCGAAAGTGCTATAAGAGTAGCAAAGGGGAGTCATTAAGTCTTCCGGGGATGGAATGGAAGGCACAGAAGGCATCGTGGAGGAGGTGACAGAGGAATTTACCAGATAGACCAGGAATGGGTGGTGGGAAAGGTTTCATGGCAGAGGGGAGGTGGCAGGTGGAGCCTTTAACTGCTGAGAGCATGTGGGGTGGCTGGAGTTTGGTATGCTTACAGGGGAGTGCTGTGGCATAGGCTGGAAGACAGGTGGAGAGTGAGCGATGCAGGGTTTTCTAGGGTTGGGGGAGGAGGTGATGAAGGCCACTTGGGAAGGCGTGGGGAGAAGGGACATGTGGAGAGACATGTAAGGAGGATTGACCAGATTTGGGGCTTGATAAGAGGTCCAGGGAGTGAGCTAGAGGGAATGGAGCCTGACTCCACTGGCAAATGAGTGGCTGCTGATGTTCTCAACCCGGATGGGGAAGTCCTAGAGGAGGAGGCTCGTGTTGAGTGGGAGAGAGAAGCAAGGAGGAGGTAGAGAGTGAAATTGTTTTTAGTATGCAGTAGAGTATAGTGCGTCTTGCACAGACTTGAAAGTCCCATGGATGCGAATTCAAGTCCCTGCTTCCCCACATATTAACTGGATGACTTTGGTCAAGTTACCAACCTTCTCTGAGATTCAGTTTCTTCGTAGGTGTTCTTGGTTATTGACTTAGCACAGTGCCTGGCATAATAAGCATTTAGTAAACGGTGCTTTTCATTAGGCAGTTAGAAAAGCAGGTCTGGAACTCAGTAAAGTTGTTGGGAATGGAGATAGCAGTGTACAGGTGACAGAGAAAGCCTTGGAAACGGATGCAGCCTCCCAGGGGAGTGTGAAGAGGAGGAGAGAAGAGGGCAGAAGACAGACCTTGGAGAAGGATTCCAACACTGAAGGGTAAGGAGTAAGGCTGAGCTAGGGAGCAAGACTGGAAGCTATGGGAGAGGCAGAAGAGAGAGATGGGGAAGAGAAAGGCTTGTGGAGAAGGGAGTGGTTCTTCAGGGATGGACTGGGATGGAGGAGCTCTTGGGTCTTCTCCTTAGGACATCTGGCCCTTTCCTTTAGCAAGAGCCGCATCAGTGGAGGGGCAGGCAGAAACCAGGCTGCAGTGGAGTGAGAAAGAATAAGAAGTAGAGGTTGTGTGGGGCAGCCTGCCTGGACTTGGCCCCCTCAGGTTCAGGAGCAGTAGGGAATGCTCCCGTGCTTTGGGTCCTTTGAGCAGGACACTGGGCTGCCAAAGATTTCTTCTCATCAACCTTCCCTCTGTTTGTCTGATAGATCGCTTGTGGTCAGGACCATAGTCTGTTCCTAACGGATAAAGGAGAAGTCTATTCTGATGGATGGGGCCCAGCTGGGCAAACAGGTAGTGGACCTTACACCTCCTTGGGATGGTGCAGTCTGGAGCTGTGAGCAGTGGGGCTCTCATGGGCTAGAACCACCTGCCTTCATTTGACTCTTACCTCTCTTATCACTTCCTGGGGACACTGTTCTGTTTGTCCCTTCCCAGTTCCCTCATCCCCAGCTCCCATGGAAAGGAATCAATAAAGGATTGGGTGGAGGATTAGAGCCACCCCTCAGCAGAGGAGCTGTGAGCCTTTCTCTCAGCAGAGACAGGAAACTGTGTGAGGCTTTCAAAGAGAAAACAAGTGTCCCCTAAAAGGAGCTTGATGTTCACTGATTTGAGAAGAATGTGATTAATGCAGGGAGGAATGATTGACACATTTTCTCAAGCTTGTATATTTAACCTTTTTGTTTCTGATATTGGTCTGAAGAGAGGGCCATTAATATAAGACTAAATCTTGTAGAAATCCTCAGTAATCCTACCAGCAGATGAAATCATCTTTGTTCATTGTCTACTGTTTTCTTCCAATCCTCGTTCATATGTGCACATTTTTTCCCCCAAAGCCACAGTAGATACTTGTATGTCGTAGCTGCACATCCTTCTAGTTGCTGTATGTGGGACACGGCTTCAGCATGGCCGTAGAAACGGTGCGTCGGTGCGTGCCCAGGATCCGAACCCGGGCCGCCAGCAGCAGAGCGCGCACATTTAAGGGCTAAGCCACGGGGCCGGCCCTTTTTTTTGATGAGAAAGATTCGCCCTGAGTTACCATCCGATGCCAATCCCTCTCTTTTGTCTAACGAAGATTGCCCCTGGGCTAACATCTGTGCCCATCTTCCTCTACTCCACATGGGATGCCGCCACAGCATGGCTTGACAAGTGGTGCATCGGTGCACGCCCGGGATCAGTACCTGGGAGTCCCAGGTCGCCGCAACGGAGCGTGCACACTTGACCGCTCCGCCACAGGGCCGGCCCCCATTTGTGCACATTAGTATACAGTAATCACAGCATAGGTGTGGTTTTATATGCTTGTTTTATCATTTATACTTACATAAAGCATTTTTCCATGGTGGTAATATTTTCACAGTTACAGTTTTTAATATTTGTATGATATAGCATCAATTTAATTTATCATAATTAATAATTAATTTAACCATTTTATTATAAAATTACATGAGCATTTCCCTGTTGTCAGGTGGCATACTTCTTTGGAGACGGAGTGCGGTGGCCGTTGGAGATATTATGACATTTATCTTGTGTGCATACGTGACTTTTTCTTTCGTTTGGATTATTGCTCTAGAATAAATCCCAGGAGTGTCAAAGGAGTAGGATATTTTTATTCTTGTCAGTATGTATTGTTAAATTGCTTTCCAGAAGTTTTATCAGTTGATACTGCCAGCAGCAGTGGGTAGAAGTACCACTTGAATTTTGTGGGTGAGGCATCGTGGGGGGGCTTAGCTGGGTCTTTGGCTCTGAGTCTCTCAAAGGCTGCAGTCATCGTAGGGTTCCACTGGGAAGGCTCTGCTTCCAGGAGCACACCGATGGTTGTTGGCAGGATGCAGGGGCCCCAATTCCTTGCTGGTAGTTGTCCAGCAAATGGTTGCTGGCCAAGCCTTCCTCGGTTCCTTGCCATGTAGGCTTCTCCATGTGGCAGCTCCCAACATGGCAGCTGGCTTCGTCAGAGTGACCAAATCAGAGGGTAAGACGGAGTGCCAGTGAGACAGAAGCCAGTGTCCTCTCATTTAATCTGGGCAGTGACCTCACCTTCACTTTTGCTGGCCTTCTGCTTGTGAGAAGCAAGTCACTAGGTCCAGCCCCCACACAAGGGTGGGGAGTACACGTGGGTGTGAACAGCAGGAGACAGGGCTCACTAGGGGCCATTATAGAAGTAGCCTGCCACAACCATGATCTTGACTGTGGCCTGAGCCTCCCTCTGTCAGTGACAACAGTGATTTCTTTCCAGTGGCCCTTGCCAGAGCACAGTTAGGTAAAGAAGCTCTCTGCGAGCCAGGCAGCAGAGGCCAGGCCCCAGCTCTGCCAGCCTCGCTCACCTAGGTGTACACTTTCTGG
>NW_026691572.1:0-73860 GCF_020826845.1 Diceros bicornis minor
GGCAGGGGGCGCCACCTTACTCTCCTCAGCTCCCTGAGGGAGAGAGAGAGAGACAGAGACAGAGAGAGAGATCCCTGACCTCTGAGTCTCTGCCTCCACCGCTGGCTGGTGCCAACTCACGCGCCATCCCACTTCCAGCCATCACCCCCACGCCTGCCCCGGGTCGAGCCCCACCACAGAGAGGCCGGTTGGTTCCTGCTCACCTCTGTGCCGTCCCTTCCCGACCTGACCCCAGTGCAGGGGATAAGCTTCAGACAAGTCTTTCCATGTCCCTCTGCATGACAATAGACTTCCTCCCCTCTCCCATTCCACAGGCCCACCCACCCGGGACATCCACCTTTGTCATTAGCTCAGGAGAGGATGCAAGATGAGAATCTCTGCTATTGTGTGGGGAGACTCAGTTTCCCGGGTTTCCCCCCATGGACACATGTTCTTCAGCTGGGTCTGATTTTCTCCAGACAAGCTGTCTTGCGAAGGATTTGGCCAGCCCTAAGAAGCTGAAGGGAAAGGGCGGAGGGGGGTTCTCTCTCTGCCCCCGACAGCCCCGAGCTGGGTCGGTCCCTCAGACCTGGCCAGGGGCAGCCCATCCCCCGGCGCCCTTCCCCGGGGCATCCAAGGGCAGGCTCGGCGCCAGCCCCACCCCGCTCGCCACTGCCCTACCATCGTCCTCCCTCGGGGGGCCTGGGCAGGACAGGGACCCGGGTGTGGGAGGCCTCCAGATCTCAGGCCTGGCACACCGTTTACCAGGCTGCTTCCTCCTCTGACGGGGGCCCAGCACACGCCCCAGGAGACTTGGCAGCCGCCCCCAGGGCTCTATCCTCTGGAACTCGTCCCCTTGGAAGGGGCCTGGCCCAGGTGCCAGGTTCTGCTGGTCGGCCAGCCTCCTTTGGAGAAAGCAGGCAAGCCGAGCCAGGCTTGCAGTGGCCCTGGCGTGACACCTGCCACCTCAGGCAGAGGGCCTCCCGCGTGCCCTCCATGGCGGGTTTCTCCCCGGAGCCGTGGCCTGGGCACTAGGAAGGCCGGCCTCCCCGACTCCCGGGAGGAGGGGCTAGCCCAGTTGCGCCCTGGCCCCCAAACCCTCTGGTGCCATCTGCCTGTCTCGGCACTTCTGACTCCACAGAGCCTTTCCTACATCTGGGCTGCCTGCCGTGGCAAAGTGCAGGCGTGGGGTGAGGCCATGGCTTTGTCTTTCCAGGAAAAAATGAGCCCCTGGCCGAAGCAGCAGGCCCAGGCAGAGCCTTGAGCTTGAAGCCCAGTAGGTCTGTGGCCCTCAGGGCCAGAGCAATGCTTTCAAGGCAGGGAAGCGGCCTGCAAGCTGAGTGGGAGTGGGGGAGGGGAGGGAGACAGCTGAAGCCGAGTCCAGAAGGGCGGCGATGGAAGAGCTGCAGCTGGGTCAGAGCCTGGAGGGAGGGCGGGGCCTTCACTGAGGACCCCCCCGCCCCCCGAGGCCAGCCCTAGGCCCCGGCGGTCCGCGCATGCGCCCTTGGCCTGTGTGGCGTGTGGGGCTTGAACCCAAGCCCGCAGGGCTCCCGGAGCGGCCAGAGAAAGAAGGGCCCATGGAGAGGTAGGCGAGGTGGGCAGGGGGCGCCACCTTACTCTCCTCAGCTCCCTGAGGGAGAGAGAGAGAGACAGAGACAGAGAGAGAGATCCCTGACCTCTGAGTCTCTGCCTCCACCGCTGGCTGGTGCCAACTCACGCGCCATCCCACTTCCAGCCATCACCCCCACGCCTGCCCCGGGGCCAGCCCCACCACAGAGAGGCCGGTTGGTTCCTGCTCACCTCTGTGCCGTCCCTTCCCGACCTGACCCCAGTGCAGGGATAAGCTTCAGACAAGTCTTTCCATGTCCCTCTGCATGACAATAGACTTCCTCCCCTCTCCCATTCCACAGGCCCACCCACCCGGGACATCCACCTTTGTCATTAGCTCAGGAGAGGATGCAAGATGAGAATCTCTGCTATTGTGTGGGGAGACTCAGTTTCCCGGGTTTCCCCCATGGACACATGTTCTTCAGCTGGGTCTGATTTTCTCCAGACAAGCTGTCTTGCGAAGGATTTGGCCAGCCCTAAGAAGCTGAAGGGAAAGGGCGGAGGGGGGTTCTCTCTCTGCCCCCGACAGCCCCGAGCTGGGTCGGTCCCTCAGACCTGGCCAGGGGCAGCCCATCCCCCGGCGCCCTTCCCCGGGGCATCCAAGGGCAGGCTCGGCGCCAGCCCCACCCCGCTCGCCACTGCCCTACCATCGTCCTCCCTCGGGGGGCCTGGGCAGGACAGGGCCCCGGGTGTGGGAGGCCTCCAGATCTCAGGCCTGGCACACCGTTTACCAGGCTGCTTCCTCCTCTGACGGGGGCCCAGCACACGCCCCAGGAGACTTGGCAGCCGCCCCCAGGGCTCTATCCTCTGGAACTCGTCCCCTTGGAAGGGGCCTGGCCCAGGTGCCAGGTTCTGCTGGTCGGCCAGCCTCCTTTGGAGAAAGCAGGCAAGCCGAGCCAGGCTTGCAGTGGCCCTGGCGTGACACCTGCCACCTCAGGCAGAGGGCCTCCCGCGTGCCCTCCATGGCGGGTTTCTCCCCGGAGCCGTGGCCTGGGCACTAGGAAGGCCGGGCCTCCCCGACTCCCGGGAGGAGGGGCTAGCCCAGTTGCGCCCTGGCCCCCAAACCCTCTGGTGCCATCTGCCTGTCTCGGCACTTCTGACTCCACAGAGCCTTTCCTACATCTGGGCTGCCTGCCGTGGCAAAGTGCAGGCGTGGGGTGAGGCCATGGCTTTGTCTTTCCAGGAAAAAATGAGCCCCTGGCCGAAGCAGCAGGCCCAGGCAGAGCCTTGAGCTTGAAGCCCAGTAGGTCTGTGGCCCTCAGGGCCAGAGCAATGCTTTCAAGGCAGGGAAGCGGCCTGCAAGCTGAGTGGGAGTGGGGGAGGGGAGGGAGACAGCTGAAGCCGAGTCCAGAAGGGCGGCGATGGAAGAGCTGCAGCTGGGTCAGAGCCTGGAGGGAGGGCGGGGCCTTCACTGAGGACCCCCCCGCCCCCCGAGGCCAGCCCTAGGCCCCGGCGGTCGCGCATGCGCCCTTGGCCTGTGTGGTGTGTGGGGGCTTGAACCCAAGCCCGCAGGGCTCCCGGAGCGGCCAGAGAAAGAAGGGCCCATGGAGAGGTAGGCGAGGTGGGCAGGGGGCGCCACCTTACTCTCCTCAGCTCCCTGAGGGAGAGAGAGAGAGACAGAGACAGAGAGAGAGATCCCTGACCTCTGAGTCTCTGCCTCCACCGCTGGCTGGTGCCAACTCACGCGCCATCCCACTTCCAGCCATCACCCCCACGCCTGCCCCGGGGCCAGCCCCACCACAGAGAGGCCGGTTGGTTCCTGCTCACCTCTGTGCCGTCCCTTCCCGACCTGACCCCAGTGCAGGGGATAAGCTTCAGACAAGTCTTTCCATGTCCCTCTGCATGACAATAGACTTCCTCCCCTCTCCCATTCCACAGGCCCACCCACCCGGGACATCCACCTTTGTCATTAGCTCAGGAGAGGATGCAAGATGAGAATCTCTGCTATTGTGTGGGGAGACTCAGTTTCCCGGGTTTCCCCCATGGACACATGTTCTTCAGCTGGGTCTGATTTTCTCCAGACAAGCTGTCTTGCGAAGGATTTGGCCAGCCCCTAAGAAGCTGAAGGGAAAGGGCGGAGGGGGGTTCTCTCTCTGCCCCCGACAGCCCCGAGCTGGGTCGGTCCCTCAGACCTGGCCAGGGGCAGCCCATCCCCCGGCGCCCTTCCCCGGGGCATCCAAGGGCAGGCTCGGCGCCAGCCCCACCCCGCTCGCCACTGCCCTACCATCGTCCTCCCTCGGGGGGCCTGGGCAGGACAGGGACCCGGGTGTGGGAGGCCTCCAGATCTCAGGCCTGGCACACCGTTTACCAGGCTGCTTCCTCCTCTGACGGGGGCCCAGCACACGCCCCAGGAGACTTGGCAGCCGCCCCCAGGGCTCTATCCTCTGGAACTCGTCCCCTTGGAAGGGGCCTGGCCCAGGTGCCAGGTTCTGCTGGTCGGCCAGCCTCCTTTGGAGAAAGCAGGCAAGCCGAGCCAGGCTTGCAGTGGCCCTGGCGTGACACCTGCCACCTCAGGCAGAGGGCCTCCCGCGTGCCCTCCATGGCGGGTTTCTCCCCGGAGCCGTGGCCTGGGCACTAGGAAGGCCGGGCCTCCCCGACTCCCGGGAGGAGGGGCTAGCCCAGTTGCGCCCTGGCCCCCAAACCCTCTGGTGCCATCTGCCTGTCTCGGCACTTCTGACTCCACAGAGCCTTTCCTACATCTGGGCTGCCTGCCGTGGCAAAGTGCAGGCGTGGGGTGAGGCCATGGCTTTGTCTTTCCAGGAAAAAATGAGCCCCTGGCCGAAGCAGCAGGCCCAGGCAGAGCCTTGAGCTTGAAGCCCAGTAGGTCTGTGGCCCTCAGGGGCCAGAGCAATGCTTTCAAGGCAGGGAAGCGGCCTGCAAGCTGAGTGGGAGTGGGGGAGGGGAGGGAGACAGCTGAAGCCGAGTCCAGAAGGGCGGCGATGGAAGAGCTGCAGCTGGGTCAGAGCCTGGAGGGAGGGCGGGGCCTTCACTGAGGACCCCCCCGCCCCCCGAGGCCAGCCCTAGGCCCCGGCGGTCGCGCATGCGCCCTTGGCCTGTGTGGCGTGTGGGGGCTTGAACCCAAGCCCGCAGGGCTCCCGGAGCGGCCAGAGAAAGAAGGGCCCATGGAGAGGTAGGCGAGGTGGGCAGGGGGCGCCACCTTACTCTCCTCAGCTCCCTGAGGGAGAGAGAGAGAGACAGAGACAGAGAGAGAGATCCCTGACCTCTGAGTCTCTGCCTCCACCGCTGGCTGGTGCCAACTCACGCGCCATCCCACTTCCAGCCATCACCCCCACGCCTGCCCCGGGGCCAGCCTCACCACAGAGAAGCCGGTTGGTTCCTGCTCACCTCTGTGCCTGGAGTCCCTTCCCGACCTGACCCCAGTGCAGGGGATAAGCTTCAGACAAGTCTTTCCATGTCCCTCTGCATGACAATAGACTTCCTCCCCTATCCCATTCCACAGGCCCACCCACCCGGGACATCCACCTTTGTCATTAGCTCAGGAGAGGATGCAAGATGAGAATCTCTGCAATTGTGTGGGGAGACTCAGTTTCCCGGGTTTCCCCCATGGACACATGTTCTTCAGCTGGGTCTGATTTTCTCCAGACAAGCTGTCTTGCGAAGGATTTGGCCAGCCCTAAGAAGCTGAAGGGAAAGGGCGGAGGGGGGTTCTCTCTCTGCCCCCGACAGCCCGAGCTGGGTCGGTCCCTCAGACCTGGCCAGGGGCAGCCCATCCCCCGGCGCCCTTCCCCGGGGCATCCAAGGGCAGGCTCGGCGCCAGCCCCACCCCGCTCGCCACTGCCCTACCATCGTCCTCCCTCGGGGGGCCTGGGCAGGACAGGGACCCGGGTGTGGGAGGCCTCCAGATCTCAGGCCTGGCACACCGTTTACCAGGCTGCTTCCTCCTCTGACGGGGGCCCAGCACACGCCCCAGGAGACTTGGCAGCCGCCCCCAGGGCTCTATCCTCTGGAACTCGTCCCCTTGGAAGGGGCCTGGCCCAGGTGCCAGGTTCTGCTGGTCGGCCAGCCTCCTTTGGAGAAAGCAGGCAAGCCGAGCCAGGCTTGCAGTGGCCCTGGCGTGACACCTGCCACCTCAGGCAGAGGGCCTCCCGCGTGCCCTCCATGGCGGGTTTCTCCCCGGAGCCGTGGCCTGGGCACTAGGACGGCCGGGCCTCCCCGACTCCCGGGAGGAGGGGCTAGCCCACTTGCGCCCTGGCCCCAAACCCTCTGGTGCCATCTGCCTGTCTCGGCACTTCTGACTCCACAGAGCCTTTCCTACATCTGGGCTGCCTGCCGTGGCAAAGTGCAGGCGTGGGGTGAGGCCATGGCTTTGTCTTTCCAGGAAAAAATGAGCCCCTGGCCGAAGCAGCAGGCCCAGGCAGAGCCTTGAGCTTGAAGCCCAGTAGGTCTGTGGCCCTCAGGGCCAGAGCAATGCTTTCAAGGCAGGGAAGCGGCCTGCAAGCTGAGTGGGAGTGGGGGAGGGGAGGGAGACAGCTGAAGCCGAGTCCAGAAGGGCGGCGATGGAAGAGCTGCAGCTGGGTCAGAGCCTGGAGGGAGGGCGAGGCCTTCACTGAGGACCCCCCCCGCCCCCCGAGGCCAGCCCTAGGCCCCGGCGGTCGCGCATGCGCCCTTGGCCTGTGTGGCGTGTGGGGGCTTGAACCCAAGCCCGCAGGGCTCCCGGAGCGGCCAGAGAAAGAAGGGCCCATGGAGAGGTAGGCGAGGTGGGCAGGGGGCGCCACCTTACTCTCCTCAGCTCCCTGAGGGAGAGAGAGAGAGACAGAGACAGAGAGAGAGATCCCTGACCTCTGAGTCTCTGCCTCCACCGCTGGCTGGTGCCAACTCACGCGCCATCCCACTTCCAGCCATCACCCCCACGCCTGCCCCGGGTCGAGCCCCACCACAGAGAGGCCGGTTGGTTCCTGCTCACCTCTGTGCCGTCCCTTCCCGACCTGACCCCAGTGCAGGGGATAAGCTTCAGACAAGTCTTTCCATGTCCCTCTGCATGACAATAGACTTCCTCCCCTCTCCCATTCCACAGGCCCACCCACCCGGGACATCCACCTTTGTCATTAGCTCAGGAGAGGATGCAAGATGAGAATCTCTGCTATTGTGTGGGGAGACTCAGTTTCCCGGGTTTCCCCCATGGACACATGTTCTTCAGCTGGGTCTGATTTTCTCCAGACAAGCTGTCTTGCGAAGGATTTGGCCAGCCCTAAGAAGCTGAAGGGAAAGGGCGGAGGGGGGTTCTCTCTCTGCCCCCGACAGCCCCGAGCTGGGTCGGTCCCTCAGACCTGGCCAGGGGCAGCCCATCCCCCGGCGCCCTTCCCCGGGGCATCCAAGGGCAGGCTCGGCGCCAGCCCCACCCCGCTCGCCACTGCCCTACCATCGTCCTCCCTCGGGGGGCCTGGGCAGGACAGGGACCCGGGTGTGGGAGGCCTCCAGATCTCAGGCCTGGCACACCGTTTACCAGGCTGCTTCCTCCTCTGACGGGGGGCCCAGCACACGCCCCAGGAGACTTGGCAGCCGCCCCCAGGGCTCTATCCTCTGGAACTCGTCCCCTTGGAAGGGGCCTGGCCCAGGTGCCAGGTTCTGCTGGTCGGCCAGCCTCCTTTGGAGAAAGCAGGCAAGCCGAGCCAGGCTTGCAGTGGCCCTGGCGTGACACCTGCCACCTCAGGCAGAGGGCCTCCCGCGTGCCCTCCATGGCGGGTTTCTCCCCGGAGCCGTGGCCTGGGCACTAGGAAGGCCGGGCCTCCCCGACTCCCGGGAGGAGGGGCTAGCCCAGTTGCGCCCTGGCCCCCAAACCCTCTGGTGCCATCTGCCTGTCTCGGCACTTCTGACTCCACAGAGCCTTTCCTACATCTGGGCTGCCTGCCGTGGCAAAGTGCAGGCGTGGGGTGAGGCCATGGCTTTGTCTTTCCAGGAAAAAATGAGCCCCTGGCCGAAGCAGCAGGCCCAGGCAGAGCCTTGAGCTTGAAGCCCAGTAGGTCTGTGGCCCTCAGGGCCAGAGCAATGCTTTCAAGGCAGGGAAGCGGCCTGCAAGCTGAGTGGGAGTGGGGGAGGGGAGGGAGACAGCTGAAGCCGAGTCCAGAAGGGCGGCGATGGAAGAGCTGCAGCTGGGTCAGAGCCTGGAGGGAGGGCGGGGCCTTCACTGAGGACCCCCCCGCCCCCCGAGGCCAGCCCTAGGCCCCGGCGGTCGCGCATGCGCCCTTGGCCTGTGTGGCGTGTGGGGGCTTGAACCCAAGCCCGCAGGGCTCCGGAGCGGCCAGAGAAAGAAGGGCCCATGGAGAGGTAGGCGAGGTGGGCAGGGGGCGCCACCTTACTCTCCTCAGCTCCCTGAGGGAGAGAGAGAGAGACAGAGACAGAGAGAGAGATCCCTGACCTCTGAGTCTCTGCCTCCACCGCTGGCTGGTGCCAACTCACGCGCCATCCCACTTCCAGCCATCACCCCCACGCCTGCCCCGGGGCCAGCCTCACCACAGAGAAGCCGGTTGGTTCCTGCTCACCTCTGTGCCTGGAGTCCCTTCCCGACCTGACCCCAGTGCAGGGGATAAGCTTCAGACAAGTCTTTCCATGTCCCTCTGCATGACAATAGACTTCCTCCCCTATCCCATTCCACAGGCCCACCCACCCGGGACATCCACCTTTGTCATTAGCTCAGGAGAGGATGCAAGATGAGAATCTCTGCAATTGTGTGGGGAGACTCAGTTTCCCGGGTTTCCCCCATGGACACATGTTCTTCAGCTGGGTCTGATTTTCTCCAGACAAGCTGTCTTGCGAAGGATTTGGCCAGCCCTAAGAAGCTGAAGGGAAAGGGCGGAGGGGGGTTCTCTCTCTGCCCCCGACAGCCCCGAGCTGGGTCGGTCCCTCAGACCTGGCCAGGGGCAGCCCATCCCCCGGCGCCCTTCCCCGGGGCATCCAAGGGCAGGCTCGGCGCCAGCCCCACCCCGCTCGCCACTGCCCTACCATCGTCCTCCCTCGGGGGGCCTGGGCAGGACAGGGACCCGGGTGTGGGAGGCCTCCAGATCTCAGGCCTGGCACACCGTTTACCAGGCTGCTTCCTCCTCTGACGGGGGCCCAGCACACGCCCCAGGAGACTTGGCAGCCGCCCCCAGGGCTCTATCCTCTGGAACTCGTCCCCTTGGAAGGGGCCTGGCCCAGGTGCCAGGTTCTGCTGGTCGGCCAGCCTCCTTTGGAGAAAGCAGGCAAGCCGAGCCAGGCTTGCAGTGGCCCTGGCGTGACACCTGCCACCTCAGGCAGAGGGCCTCCCGCGTGCCCTCCATGGCGGGTTTCTCCCCGGAGCCGTGGCCTGGGCACTAGGACGGCCGGGCCTCCCCGACTCCCGGGAGGAGGGGCTAGCCCACTTGCGCCCTGGCCCCCAAACCCTCTGGTGCCATCTGCCTGTCTCGGCACTTCTGACTCCACAGAGCCTTTCCTACATCTGGGCTGCCTGCCGTGGCAAAGTGCAGGCGTGGGGTGAGGCCATGGCTTTGTCTTTCCAGGAAAAAATGAGCCCCTGGCCGAAGCAGCAGGCCCAGGCAGAGCCTTGAGCTTGAAGCCCAGTAGGTCTGTGGCCCTCAGGGCCAGAGCAATGCTTTCAAGGCAGGGAAGCGGCCTGCAAGCTGAGTGGGAGTGGGGGAGGGGAGGGAGACAGCTGAAGCCGAGTCCAGAAGGGCGGCGATGGAAGAGCTGCAGCTGGGTCAGAGCCTGGAGGGAGGGCGAGGCCTTCACTGAGGACCCCCCCGCCCCACGAGGCCAGCCCTAGGCCCCGGCGGTCGCGCATGCGCCCTTGGCCTGTGTGGCGTGTGGGGGCTTGAACCCAAGCCCGCAGGGCTCCCGGAGCGGCCAGAGAAAGAAGGGCCCATGGAGAGGTAGGCGAGGTGGGCAGGGGGCGCCACCTTACTCTCCTCAGCTCCCTGAGGGAGAGAGAGAGAGACAGAGACAGAGAGAGAGATCCCTGACCTCTGAGTCTCTGCCTCCACCGCTGGCTGGTGCCAACTCACGCGCCATCCCACTTCCAGCCATCACCCCCACGCCTGCCCCGGGTCGAGCCCCACCACAGAGAGGCCGGTTGGTTCCTGCTCACCTCTGTGCCGTCCCTTCCCGACCTGACCCCAGTGCAGGGGATAAGCTTCAGACAAGTCTTTCCATGTCCCTCTGCATGACAATAGACTTCCTCCCCTCTCCCATTCCACAGGCCCACCCACCCGGGACATCCACCTTTGTCATTAGCTCAGGAGAGGATGCAAGATGAGAATCTCTGCTATTGTGTGGGGAGACTCAGTTTCCCGGGTTTCCCCCATGGACACATGTTCTTCAGCTGGGTCTGATTTTCTCCAGACAAGCTGTCTTGCGAAGGATTTGGCCAGCCCTAAGAAGCTGAAGGGAAAGGGCGGAGGGGGGTTCTCTCTCTGCCCCCGACAGCCCCGAGCTGGGTCGGTCCCTCAGACCTGGCCAGGGGCAGCCCATCCCCCGGCGCCCTTCCCCGGGGCATCCAAGGGCAGGCTCGGCGCCAGCCCCACCCCGCTCGCCACTGCCCTACCATCGTCCTCCATCGGGGGGCCTGGGCAGGACAGGGACCCGGGTGTGGGAGGCCTCCAGATCTCAGGCCTGGCACACCGTTTACCAGGCTGCTTCCTCCTCTGACGGGGGCCCAGCACACGCCCCAGGAGACTTGGCAGCCGCCCCCAGGGCTCTATCCTCTGGAACTCGTCCCCTTGGAAGGGGCCTGGCCCAGGTGCCAGGTTCTGCTGGTCGGCCAGCCTCCTTTGGAGAAAGCAGGCAAGCCGAGCCAGGCTTGCAGTGGCCCTGGCGTGACACCTGCCACCTCAGGCAGAGGGCCTCCCGCGTGCCCTCCATGGCGGGTTTCTCCCCGGAGCCGTGGCCTGGGCACTAGGAAGGCCGGGCCTCCCCGACTCCCGGGAGGAGGGGCTAGCCCAGTTGCGCCCTGGCCCCCAAACCCTCTGGTGCCATCTGCCTGTCTCGGCACTTCTGACTCCACAGAGCCTTTCCTACATCTGGGCTGCCTGCCGTGGCAAAGTGCAGGCGTGGGGTGAGGCCATGGCTTTGTCTTTCCAGGAAAAAATGAGCCCCTGGCCGAAGCAGCAGGCCCAGGCAGAGCCTTGAGCTTGAAGCCCAGTAGGTCTGTGGCCCTC
The DNA here is from genome assembly GCF_020826845.1 of Diceros bicornis minor. NCBI lineage: Eukaryota > Metazoa > Chordata > Mammalia > Perissodactyla > Rhinocerotidae > Diceros > Diceros bicornis. The sequence continues at coordinate 10,737 of NW_026691572.1, forward strand.
AGGGCCAGAGCAATGCTTTCAAGGCAGGGAAGCGGCCTGCAAGCTGAGTGGGAGTGGGGGAGGGGAGGGAGACAGCTGAAGCCGAGTCCAGAAGGGCGGCGATGGAAGATCTGCAGCTGGGTCAGAGCCTGGAGGGAGGGCGGGGCCTTCACTGAGGACCCCCCCGCCCCCCGAGGCCAGCCCTAGGCCCCGGCGGTCGCGCATGCGCCCTTGGCCTGTGTGGCGTGTGGGGGCTTGAACCCAAGCCCGCAGGGCTCCCGGAGCGGCCAGAGAAAGAAGGGCCCATGGAGAGGTAGGCGAGGTGGGCAGGGGGCGCCACCTTACTCTCCTCAGCTCCCTGAGGGAGAGAGAGAGAGACAGAGACAGAGAGAGAGATCCCTGACCTCTGAGTCTCTGCCTCCACCGCTGGCTGGTGCCAACTCACGCGCCATCCCACTTCCAGCCATCACCCCCACGCCTGCCCCGGGGCCAGCCTCACCACAGAGAAGCCGGTTGGTTCCTGCTCACCTCTGTGCCTGGAGTCCCTTCCCGACCTGACCCCAGTGCAGGGGATAAGCTTCAGACAAGTCTTTCCATGTCCCTCTGCATGACAATAGACTTCCTCCCCTCTCCCATTCCACAGGCCCACCCACCCGGGACATCCACCTTTGTCATTAGCTCAGGAGAGGATGCAAGATGAGAATCTCTGCAATTGTGTGGGGAGACTCAGTTTCCCGGGTTTCCCCCATGGACACATGTTCTTCAGCTGGGTCTGATTTTCTCCAGACAAGCTGTCTTGCGAAGGATTTGGCCAGCCCTAAGAACCTGAAGGGAAAGGGCGGAGGGGGGTTCTCTCTCTGCCCCCGACAGCCCCGAGCTGGGTCGGTCCCTCAGACCTGGCCAGGGGCAGCCCATCCCCCGGCGCCCTTCCCCGGGGCATCCAAGGGCAGGCTCGGCGCCAGCCCCACCCCGCTCGCCACTGCCCGACCATCGTCCTCCCTCGGGGGGCCTGGGCAGGACAGGGCCCCGGGTGTGGGAGGCCTCCAGATCTCAGGCCTGGCACACCGTTTACCAGGCTGCTTCCTCCTCTGACGGGGGCCCAGCACACGCCCCAGGAGACTTGGCAGCCGCCCCCAGGGCTCTATCCTCTGGAACTCGTCCCCTTGGAAGGGGCCTGGCCCAGGTGCCATGTTTGGCTGGTCGGCCAGCCTCCTTTGGAGTAAGCAGGCAAGCCGAGCCAGGCTTGCAGTGGCCCTGGCGTGACACCTGCCACCTCAGGCAGAGGGCCTCCCGCGTGCCCTCCATGGCGGGTTTCTCCCCGGAGCCGTGGCCTGGGCACTAGGAAGGCCGGGCCTCCCCGACTCCCGGGAGGAGGGGCTAGCCCAGTTGCGCCCTGGCCCCCAAACCCTCTGGTGTCATCTGCCTGTCTCGGCACTTCTGACTCCACAGAGCCTTTCCTACATCTGGGCTGCCTGCCATGGCAAAGTGCAGGCGTGGGGTGAGGCCATGGCTTTGTCTTTCCAGGAAAAAATGAGCCCCTGGCCGAAGCAGCAGGCCCAGGCAGAGCCTTGAGCTTGAAGCCCAGTAGGTCTGTGGCCCTCAGGGCCAGAGCAATGCTTTCAAGGCAGGGAAGCGGCCTGCAAGCTGAGTGGGAGTGGGGGAGGGGAGGGAGACAGCTGAAGCCGAGTCCAGAAGGGCGGCGATGGAAGAGCTGCAGCTGGGTCAGAGCCTGGAGGGAGGGCGGGGCCTTCACTGAGGACCCCCCCCCAGAGGCCAGCCCTAGGCCCCGGCGGTCGCGCATGCGCCCTTGGCCTGTGTGGTGTGTGGGGGCTTGAACCCAAGCCCGCAGGGCTCCCGGAGCGGCCAGAGAAAGAAGGGCCCATGGAGAGGTAGGCGAGGTGGGCAGGGGGCGCCACCTTACTCTCCTCAGCTCCCTGAGGGAGAGAGAGAGAGACAGAGACAGAGAGAGAGATCCCTGACCTCTGAGTCTCTGCCTCCACCGCTGGCTGGTGCCAACTCACGCGCCATCCCACTTCCAGCCATCACCCCCACGCCTGCCCCGGGTCCAGCCCCACCACAGAGAGGCCCGTTGGTTCCTGCTCACCTCTGTGCCAGGAGTCCCTTCCCGACCTGACCCCAGTGCAGGGGATAAGCTTCAGACAAGTCTTTCCATGTCCCTCTGCATGACAATAGACTTCCTCCCCTCTCCCATTCCACAGGCCCACCCACCCGGGACATCCACCTTTGTCATTAGCTCAGGAGAGGATGCAAGATGAGAATCTCTGCAATTGTGTGGGGAGACTCAGTTTCCCGGGTTTCCCCCATGGACACATGTTCTTCAGCTGGGTCTGATTTTCTCCAGACAAGCTGTCTTGCGAAGGATTTGGCCAGCCCTAAGAAGCTGAAGGGAAAGGGCGGAGGGGGGTTCTCTCTCTGCCCCCGACAGCCCCGAGCTGGGTCGGTCCCTCAGACCTGGCCAGGGGCAGCCCATCCCCCGGCGCCCTTCCCCGGGGCATCCAAGGGCAGGCTCGGCGCCAGCCCCACCCCGCTCGCCACTGCCCTACCATCGTCCTCCCTCGGGGGGCCTGGGCAGGACAGGGACCCGGGTGTGGGAGGCCTCCAGATCTCAGGCCTGGCACACCGTTTACCAGGCTGCTTCCTCCTCTGACGGGGGCCCAGCACACGCCCCAGGAGACTTGGCAGCCGCCCCCAGGGCTCTATCCTCTGGAACTCGTCCCCTTGGAAGGGGCCTGGCCCAGGTGCCAGGTTCTGCTGGTCGGCCAGCCTCCTTTGGAGAAAGCAGGCAAGCCGAGCCAGGCTTGCAGTGGCCCTGGCGTGACACCTGCCACCTCAGGCAGAGGGCCTCCCGCGTGCCCTCCATGGCGGGTTTCTCCCCGGAGCCGTGGCCTGGGCACTAGGACGGCCGGGCCTCCCCGACTCCCGGGAGGAGGGGCTAGCCCACTTGCGCCCTGGCCCCCAAACCCTCTGGTGCCATCTGCCTGTCTCGGCACTTCTGACTCCACAGAGCCTTTCCTACATCTGGGCTGCCTGCCGTGGCAAAGTGCAGGCGTGGGGTGAGGCCATGGCTTTGTCTTTCCAGGAAAAAATGAGCCCCTGGCCGAAGCAGCAGGCCCAGGCAGAGCCTTGAGCTTGAAGCCCAGTAGGTCTGTGGCCCTCAGGGCCAGAGCAATGCTTTCAAGGCAGGGAAGCGGCCTGCAAGCTGAGTGGGAGTGGGGGAGGGGAGGGAGACAGCTGAAGCCGAGTCCAGAAGGGCGGCGATGGAAGAGCTGCAGCTGGGTCAGAGCCTGGAGGGAGGGCGAGGCCTTCACTGAGGACCCCCCCGCCCCCCGATGCCAGCCCTAGGCCCCGGCGGTCGCGCATGCGCCCTTGGCCTGTGTGGCGTGTGGGGGCTTGAACCCAAGCCCGCAGGGCTCCCGGAGCGGCCAGAGAAAGAAGGGCCCATGGAGAGGTAGGCGAGGTGGGCAGGGGGCGCCACCTTACTCTCCTCAGCTCCCTGAGGGAGAGAGAGAGAGACAGAGACAGAGAGAGAGATCCCTGACCTCTGAGTCTCTGCCTCCACCGCTGGCTGGTGCCAACTCACGCGCCATCCCACTTCCAGCCATCACCCCCACGCCTGCCCCGGGTCGAGCCCCACCACAGAGAGGCCGGTTGGTTCCTGCTCACCTCTGTGCCGTCCCTTCCCGACCTGACCCCAGTGCAGGGGATAAGCTTCAGACAAGTCTTTCCATGTCCCTCTGCATGACAATAGACTTCCTCCCCTCTCCCATTCCACAGGCCCACCCACCCGGGACATCCACCTTTGTCATTAGCTCAGGAGAGGATGCAAGATGAGAATCTCTGCTATTGTGTGGGGAGACTCAGTTTCCCGGGTTTCCCCCATGGACACATGTTCTTCAGCTGGGTCTGATTTTCTCCAGACAAGCTGTCTTGCGAAGGATTTGGCCAGCCCTAAGAAGCTGAAGGGAAAGGGCGGAGGGGGGTTCTCTCTCTGCCCCCGACAGCCCCGAGCTGGGTCGGTCCCTCAGACCTGGCCAGGGGCAGCCCATCCCCCGGCGCCCTTCCCCGGGGCATCCAAGGGCAGGCTCGGCGCCAGCCCCACCCCGCTCGCCACTGCCCTACCATCGTCCTCCCTCGGGGGGCCTGGGCAGGACAGGGCCCCGGGTGTGGGAGGCCTCCAGATCTCAGGCCTGGCACACCGTTTACCAGGCTGCTTCCTCCTCTGACGGGGGCCCAGCACACGCCCCAGGAGACTTGGCAGCCGCCCCCAGGGCTCTATCCTCTGGAACTCGTCCCCTTGGATGGGGCCTGGCCCAGGTGCCAGGTTCTGCTGGTCGGCCAGCCTCCTTTGGAGAAAGCAGGCAAGCCGAGCCAGGCTTGCAGTGGCCCTGGCGTGACACCTGCCACCTCAGGCAGAGGGCCTCCCGCGTGCCCTCCATGGCGGGTTTCTCCCCGGAGCCGTGGCCTGGGCACTAGGAAGGCCGGGCCTCCCCGACTCCCGGGAGGAGGGGCTAGCCCAGTTGCGCCCTGGCCCCCAAACCCTCTGGTGCCATCTGCCTGTCTCGGCACTTCTGACTCCACAGAGCCTTTCCTACATCTGGGCTGCCTGCCGTGGCAAAGTGCAGGCGTGGGGTGAGGCCATGGCTTTGTCTTTCCAGGAAAAAATGAGCCCCTGGCCGAAGCAGCAGGCCCAGGCAGAGCCTTGAGCTTGAAGCCCAGTAGGTCTGTGGCCCTCAGGGCCAGAGCAATGCTTTCAAGGCAGGGAAGCGGCCTGCAAGCTGAGTGGGAGTGGGGGAGGGGAGGGAGACAGCTGAAGCCGAGTCCAGAAGGGCGGCGATGGAAGAGCTGCAGCTGGGTCAGAGCCTGGAGGGAGGGCGGGGCCTTCACTGAGGACCCCCCCGCCCCCCGAGGCCAGCCCTAGGCCCCGGCGGTCGCGCATACGCCCTTGGCCTGTGTGGCGTGTGGGGGCTTGAACCCAAGCCCGCAGGGCTCCCGGAGCGGCCAGAGAAAGAAGGGCCCATGGAGAGGTAGGCGAGGTGGGCAGGGGGCGCCACCTTACTCTCCTCAGCTCCCTGAGGGAGAGAGAGAGAGACAGAGACAGAGAGAGAGATCCCTGACCTCTGAGTCTCTGCCTCCACCGCTGGCTGGTGCCAACTCACGCGCCATCCCACTTCCAGCCATCACCCCCACGCCTGCCCCGGGGCCAGCCCCACCACAGAGAGGCCGGTTGGTTCCTGCTCACCTCTGTGCAGTCCCTTCCCGACCTGACCCCAGTGCAGGGGATAAGATTCAGACAAGTCTTTCCATGTCCCTCTGCATGACAATAGACTTCCTCCCCTCTCCCATTCCACAGGCCCACCCACCCGGGACATCCACCTTTGTCATTAGCTCAGGAGAGGATGCAAGATGAGAATCTCTGCTATTGTGTGGGGAGACTCAGTTTCCCGGGTTTCCCCCATGGACACATGTTCTTCAGCTGGGTCTGATTTTCTCCAGACAAGCTGTCTTGCGAAGGATTTGGCCAGCCCTAAGAACCTGAAGGGAAAGGGCGGAGGGGGGTTCTCTCTCTGCCCCCGACAGCCCCGAGCTGGGTCGGTCCCTCAGACCTGGCCAGGGGCAGCCCATCCCCCGGCGCCCTTCCCCGGGGCATCCAAGGGCAGGCTCGGCGCCAGCCCCACCCCGCTCGCCACTGCCCTACCATCGTCCTCCCTCGGGGGGCCTGGGCAGGACAGGGCCCCGGGTGTGGGAGGCCTCCAGATCTCAGGCCTGGCACACCGTTTACCAGGCTGCTTCCTCCTCTGACGGGGGCCCAGCACACGCCCCAGGAGACTTGGCAGCCGCCCCCAGGGCTCTATCCTCTGGAACTCGTCCCCTTGGAAGGGGCCTGGCCCAGGTGCCAGGTTCTGCTGGTCGGCCAGCCTCCTTTGGAGAAAGCAGGCAAGCCGAGCCAGGCTTGCAGTGGCCCTGGCGTGACACCTGCCACCTCAGGCAGAGGGCCTCCCGCGTGCCCTCCATGGCGGGTTTCTCCCCGGAGCCGTGGCCTGGGCACTAGGAAGGCCGGGCCTCCCCGACTCCCGGGAGGAGGGGCTAGCCCAGTTGCGCCCTGGCCCCCAAACCCTCTGGTGCCATCTGCCTGTCTCGGCACTTCTGACTCCACAGAGCCTTTCCTACATCTGGGCTGCCTGCCGTGGCAAAGTGCAGGCGTGGGGTGAGGCCATGGCTTTGTCTTTCCAGAAAAAAATGAGCCCCTGGCCGAAGCAGCAGGCCCAGGCAGAGCCTTGAGCTTGAAGCCCAGTAGGTCTGTGGCCCTCAGGGCCAGAGCAATGCTTTCAAGGCAGGGAAGCGGCCTGCAAGCTGAGTGGGAGTGGGGGAGGGGAGGGAGACAGCTGAAGCCGAGTCCAGAAGGGCGGCGATGGAAGAGCTGCAGCTGGGTCAGAGCCTGGAGGGAGGGCGGGGCCTTCACTGAGGACCCCCCCGCCCCCCGAGGCCAGCCCTAGGCCCCGGCGGTCGCGCATGCGCCCTTGGCCTGTGTGGCGTGTGGGGGCTTGAACCCAAGCCCGCAGGGCTCCCGGAGCGGCCAGAGAAAGAAGGGCCCATGGAGAGGTAGGCGAGGTGGGCAGGGGGCGCCACCTTACTCTCCTCAGCTCCCTGAGGGAGAGAGAGAGAGACAGAGACAGAGAGAGAGATCCCTGACCTCTGAGTCTCTGCCTCCACCGCTGGCTGGTGCCAACTCACGCGCCATCCCACTTCCAGCCATCACCCCCACGCCTGCCCCGGGGCCAGCCCCACCACAGAGAGGCCGGTTGGTTCCTGCTCACCTCTGTGCCGTCCCTTCCCGACCTGACCCCAGTGCAGGGGATAAGCTTCAGACAAGTCTCTCCATGTCCCTCTGCATGACAATAGACTTCCTCCCCTCTCCCATTCCACAGGCCCACCCACCCGGGACATCCACCTTTGTCATTAGCTCAGGAGAGGATGCAAGATGAGAATCTCTGCTATTGTGTGGGGAGACTCAGTTTCCCGGGTTTCCCCCATGGACACATGTTCTTCAGCTGGGTCTGATTTTCTCCAGACAAGCTGTCTTGCGAAGGATTTGGCCAGCCCTAAGAACCTGAAGGGAAAGGGCGGAGGGGGGTTCTCTCTCTGCCCCCGACAGCCCCGAGCTGGGTCGGTCCCTCAGACCTGGCCAGGGGCAGCCCATCCCCCGGCGCCCTTCCCCGGGGCATCCAAGGGCAGGCTCGGCGCCAGCCCCACCCCGCTCGCCACTGCCCTACCATCGTCCTCCCTCGGGGGGCCTGGGCAGGACAGGGCCCCGGGTGTGGGAGGCCTCCAGATCTCAGGCCTGGCACACCGTTTACCAGGCTGCTTCCTCCTCTGACGGGGGCCCAGCACACGCCCCAGGAGACTTGGCAGCCGCCCCCAGGGCTCTATCCTCTGGAACTCGTCCCCTTGGAAGGGGCCTGGCCCAGGTGCCAGGTTCTGCTGGTCGGCCAGCCTCCTTTGGAGAAAGCAGGCAAGCCGAGCCAGGCTTGCAGTGGCCCTGGCGTGACACCTGCCACCTCAGGCAGAGGGCCTCCCGCGTGCCCTCCATGGCGGGTTTCTCCCCGGAGCCGTGGCCTGGGCACTAGGAAGGCCGGGCCTCCCCGACTCCCGGGAGGAGGGGCTAGCCCAGTTGCGCCCTGGCCCCCAAACCCTCTGGTGCCATCTGCCTGTCTCGGCACTTCTGACTCCACAGAGCCTTTCCTACATCTGGGCTGCCTGCCGTGGCAAAGTGCAGGCGTGGGGTGAGGCCATGGCTTTGTCTTTCCAGAAAAAAATGAGCCCCTGGCCGAAGCAGCAGGCCCAGGCAGAGCCTTGAGCTTGAAGCCCAGTAGGTCTGTGGCCCTCAGGGCCAGAGCAATGCTTTCAAGGCAGGGAAGCGGCCTGCAAGCTGAGTGGGAGTGGGGGAGGGGAGGGAGACAGCTGAAGCCGAGTCCAGAAGGGCGGCGATGGAAGAGCTGCAGCTGGGTCAGAGCCTGGAGGGAGGGCGGGGCCTTCACTGAGGACCCCCCCGCCCCCCGAGGCCAGCCCTAGGCCCCGGCGGTCGCGCATGCGCCCTTGGCCTGTGTGGCGTGTGGGGGCTTGAACCCAAGCCCGCAGGGCTCCCGGAGCGGCCAGAGAAAGAAGGGCCCATGGAGAGGTAGGCGAGGTGGGCAGGGGGCGCCACCTTACTCTCCTCAGCTCCCTGAGGGAGAGAGAGAGAGACAGAGACAGAGAGAGAGATCCCTGACCTCTGAGTCTCTGCCTCCACCGCTGGCTGGTGCCAACTCACGCGCCATCCCACTTCCAGCCATCACCCCCACGCCTGCCCCGGGGCCAGCCCCACCACAGAGAGGCCGGTTGGTTCCTGCTCACCTCTGTGCCGTCCCTTCCCGACCTGACCCCAGTGCAGGGGATAAGCTTCAGACAAGTCTCTCCATGTCCCTCTGCATGACAATAGACTTCCTCCCCTCTCCCATTCCACAGGCCCACCCACCCGGGACATCCACCTTTGTCATTAGCTCAGGAGAGGATGCAAGATGAGAATCTCTGCTATTGTGTGGGGAGACTCAGTTTCCCGGGTTTCCCCCATGGACACATGTTCTTCAGCTGGGTCTGATTTTCTCCAGACAAGCTGTCTTGCGAAGGATTTGGCCAGCCCTAAGAACCTGAAGGGAAAGGGCGGAGGGGGGTTCTCTCTCTGCCCCCGACAGCCCCGAGCTGGGTCGGTCCCTCAGACCTGGCCAGGGGCAGCCCATCCCCCGGCGCCCTTCCCCGGGGCATCCAAGGGCAGGCTCGGCGCCAGCCCCACCCCGCTCGCCACTGCCCTACCATCGTCCTCCCTCGGGGGGCCTGGGCAGGACAGGGCCCCGGGTGTGGGAGGCCTCCAGATCTCAGGCCTGGCACACCGTTTACCAGGCTGCTTCCTCCTCTGACGGGGGCCCAGCACACGCCCCAGGAGACTTGGCAGCCGCCCCCAGGGCTCTATCCTCTGGAACTCGTCCCCTTGGAAGGGGCCTGGCCCAGGTGCCAGGTTCTGCTGGTCGGCCAGCCTCCTTTGGAGAAAGCAGGCAAGCCGAGCCAGGCTTGCAGTGGCCCTGGCGTGACACCTGCCACCTCAGGCAGAGGGCCTCCCGCGTGCCCTCCATGGCGGGTTTCTCCCCGGAGCCGTGGCCTGGGCACTAGGAAGGCCGGGCCTCCCCGACTCCCGGGAGGAGGGGCTAGCCCAGTTGCGCCCTGGCCCCCAAACCCTCTGGTGCCATCTGCCTGTCTCGGCACTTCTGACTCCACAGAGCCTTTCCTACATCTGGGCTGCCTGCCGTGGCAAAGTGCAGGCGTGGGGTGAGGCCATGGCTTTGTCTTTCCAGGAAAAAATGAGCCCCTGGCCGAAGCAGCAGGCCCAGGCAGAGCCTTGAGCTTGAAGCCCAGTAGGTCTGTGGCCCTCAGGGCCAGAGCAATGCTTTCAAGGCAGGGAAGCGGCCTGCAAGCTGAGTGGGAGTGGGGGAGGGGAGGGAGACAGCTGAAGCCGAGTCCAGAAGGGCGGCGATGGAAGAGCTGCAGCTGGGTCAGAGCCTGGAGGGAGGGCGGGGCCTTCACTGAGGACCCCCCCGCCCCCCGAGGCCAGCCCTAGGCCCCGGCGGTCGCGCATGCGCCCTTGGCCTGTGTGGTGTGTGGGGGCTTGAACCCAAGCCCGCAGGGCTCCCGGAGCGGCCAGAGAAAGAAGGGCCCATGGAGAGGTAGGCGAGGTGGGCAGGGGGCGCCACCTTACTCTCCTCAGCTCCCTGAGGGAGAGAGAGAGAGACAGAGACAGAGAGAGAGATCCCTGACCTCTGAGTCTCTGCCTCCACCGCTGGCTGGTGCCAACTCACGCGCCATCCCACTTCCAGCCATCACCCCCACGCCTGCCCCGGGTCCAGCCCCACCACAGAGAGGCCGGTTGGTTCCTGCTCACCTCTGTGCCAGGAGTCCCTTCCCGACCTGACCCCAGTGCAGGGGATAAGCTTCAGACAAGTCTTTCCATGTCCCTCTGCATGACAATAGACTTCCTCCCCTCTCCCATTCCACAGGCCCACCCACCCGGGACATCCACCTTTGTCATTAGCTCAGGAGAGGATGCAAGATGAGAATCTCTGCTATTGTGTGGGGAGACTCAGTTTCCCGGGTTTCCCCCATGGACACATGTTCTTCAGCTGGGTCTGATTTTCTCCAGACAAGCTGTCTTGCGAAGGATTTGGCCAGCCCTAAGAACCTGAAGGGAAAGGGCGGAGGGGGGTTCTCTCTCTGCCCCCGACAGCCCCGAGCTGGGTCGGTCCCTCAGACCTGGCCAGGGGCAGCCCATCCCCCGGCGCCCTTCCCCGGGGCATCCAAGGGCAGGCTCGGCGCCAGCCCCACCCCGCTCGCCACTGCCCTACCATCGTCCTCCCTCGGGGGGCCTGGGCAGGACAGGGACCCGGGTGTGGGAGGCCTCCAGATCTCAGGCCTGGCACACCGTTTACCAGGCTGCTTCCTCCTCTGACGGGGGCCCAGCACACGCCCCAGGAGACTTGGCAGCCGCCCCCAGGGCACTATCCTCTGGAACTCGTCCCCTTGGAAGGGGCCTGGCCCAGGTGCCAGGTTCTGCTGGTCGGCCAGCCTCCTTTGGAGAAAGCAGGCAAGCCGAGCCAGGCTTGCAGTGGCCCTGGCGTGACACCTGCCACCTCAGGCAGAGGGCCTCCCGCGTGCCCTCCATGGCGGGTTTCTCCCCGGAGCCGTGGCCTGGGCACTAGGACGGCCGGGCCTCCCCGACTCCCGTGAGGAGGGGCTAGCCCACTTGCGCCCTGGCCCCCAAACCCTCTGGTGCCATCTGCCTGTCTCGGCACTTCTGACTCCACAGAGCCTTTCCTACATCTGGGCTGCCTGCCGTGGCAAAGTGCAGGCGTGGGGTGAGGCCATGGCTTTGTCTTTCCAGGAAAAAATGAGCCCCTGGCCGAAGCAGCAGGCCCAGGCAGAGCCTTGAGCTTGAAGCCCAGTAGGTCTGTGGCCCTCAGGGCCAGAGCAATGCTTTCAAGGCAGGGAAGCGGCCTGCAAGCTGAGTGGGAGTGGGGGAGGGGAGGGAGACAGCTGAAGCCGAGTCCAGAAGGGCGGCGATGGAAGAGCTGCAGCTGGGTCAGAGCCTGGAGGGAGGGCGAGGCCTTCACTGAGGACCCCCCCGCCCCCCGATGCCAGCCCTAGGCCCCGGCGGTCGCGCATGCGCCCTTGGCCTGTGTGGCGTGTGGGGGCTTGAACCCAAGCCCGCAGGGCTCCCGGAGCGGCCAGAGAAAGAAGGGCCCATGGAGAGGTAGGCGAGGTGGGCAGGGGGCGCCACCTTACTCTCCTCAGCTCCCTGAGGGAGAGAGAGAGAGACAGAGACAGAGAGAGAGATCCCTGACCTCTGAGTCTCTGCCTCCACCGCTGGCTGGTGCCAACTCACGCGCCATCCCACTTCCAGCCATCACCCCCACGCCTGCCCCGGGTCGAGCCCCACCACAGAGAGGCCGGTTGGTTCCTGCTCACCTCTGTGCCGTCCCTTCCCGACCTGACCCCAGTGCAGGGGATAAGCTTCAGACAAGTCTTTCCATGTCCCTCTGCATGACAATAGACTTCCTCCCCTCTCCCATTCCAAAGGCCCACCCACCCGGGACATCCACCTTTGTCATTAGCTCAGGAGAGGATGCAAGATGAGAATCTCTGCTATTGTGTGGGGAGACTCAGTTTCCCGGGTTTCCCCCATGGACACATGTTCTTCAGCTGGGTCTGATTTTCTCCAGACAAGCTGTCTTGCGAAGGATTTGGCCAGCCCTAAGAACCTGAAGGGAAAGGGCGGAGGGGGGTTCTCTCTCTGCCCCCGACAGCCCCGAGCTGGGTCGGTCCCTCAGACCTGGCCAGGGGCAGCCCATCCCCCGGCGCCCTTCCCCGGGGCATCCAAGGGCAGGCTCGGCGCCAGCCCCACCCCGCTCGCCACTGCCCTACCATCGTCCTCCCTCGGGGGGCCTGGGCAGGACAGGGCCCCGGGTGTGGGAGGCCTCCAGATCTCAGGCCTGGCACACCGTTTACCAGGCTGCTTCCTCCTCTGACGGGGGCCCAGCACACGCCCCAGGAGACTTGGCAGCCGCCCCCAGGGCTCTATCCTCTGGAACTCGTCCCCTTGGATGGGGCCTGGCCCAGGTGCCAGGTTCTGCTGGTCGGCCAGCCTCCTTTGGAGAAAGCAGGCAAGCCGAGCCAGGCTTGCAGTGGCCCTGGCGTGACACCTGCCACCTCAGGCAGAGGGCCTCCCGCGTGCCCTCCATGGCGGGTTTCTCCCCGGAGCCGTGGCCTGGGCACTAGGAAGGCCGGGCCTCCCCGACTCCCGGGAGGAGGGGCTAGCCCAGTTGCGCCCTGGCCCCCAAACCCTCTGGTGCCATCTGCCTGTCTCGGCACTTCTGACTCCACAGAGCCTTTCCTACATCTGGGCTGCCTGCCGTGGCAAAGTGCAGGCGTGGGGTGAGGCCATGGCTTTGTCTTTCCAGGAAAAAATGAGCCCCTGGCCGAAGCAGCAGGCCCAGGCAGAGCCTTGAGCTTGAAGCCCAGTAGGTCTGTGGCCCTCAGGGCCAGAGCAATGCTTTCAAGGCAGGGAAGCGGCCTGCAAGCTGAGTGGGAGTGGGGGAGGGGAGGGAGACAGCTGAAGCCGAGTCCAGAAGGGCGGCGATGGAAGAGCTGCAGCTGGGTCAGAGCCTGGAGGGAGGGCGGGGCCTTCACTGAGGACCCCCCCGCCCCCCGAGGCCAGCCCTAGGCCCCGGCGGTCGCGCATACGCCCTTGGCCTGTGTGGCGTGTGGGGGCTTGAACCCAAGCCCGCAGGGCTCCCGGAGCGGCCAGAGAAAGAAGGGCCCATGGAGAGGTAGGCGAGGTGGGCAGGGGGCGCCACCTTACTCTCCTCAGCTCCCTGAGGGAGAGAGAGAGAGACAGAGACAGAGAGAGAGATCCCTGACCTCTGAGTCTCTGCCTCCACCGCTGGCTGGTGCCAACTCACGCGCCATCCCACTTCCAGCCATCACCCCCACGCCTGCCCCGGGGCCAGCCCCACCACAGAGAGGCCGGTTGGTTCCTGCTCACCTCTGTGCCGTCCCTTCCCGACCTGACCCCAGTGCAGGGGATAAGCTTCAGACAAGTCTTTCCATGTCCCTCTGCATGACAATAGACTTCCTCCCCTCTCCCATTCCACAGGCCCACCCACCCGGGACATCCACCTTTGTCATTAGCTCAGGAGAGGATGCAAGATGAGAATCTCTGCTATTGTGTGGGGAGACTCAGTTTCCCGGGTTTCCCCCATGGACACATGTTCTTCAGCTGGGTCTGATTTTCTCCAGACAAGCTGTCTTGCGAAGGATTTGGCCAGCCCTAAGAACCTGAAGGGAAAGGGCGGAGGGGGGTTCTCTCTCTGCCCCCGACAGCCCCGAGCTGGGTCGGTCCCTCAGACCTGGCCAGGGGCAGCCCATCCCCCGGCGCCCTTCCCCGGGGCATCCAAGGGCAGGCTCGGCGCCAGCCCCACCCCGCTCGCCACTGCCCTACCATCGTCCTCCCTCGGGGGGCCTGGGCAGGACAGGGACCCGGGTGTGGGAGGCCTCCAGATCTCAGGCCTGGCACACCGTTTACCAGGCTGCTTCCTCCTCTGACGGGGGCCCAGCACACGCCCCAGGAGACTTGGCAGCCGCCCCCAGGGCTCTATCCTCTGGAACTCGTCCCCTTGGAAGGGGCCTGGCCCAGGTGCCAGGTTCTGCTGGTCGGCCAGCCTCCTTTGGAGAAAGCAGGCAAGCCGAGCCAGGCTTGCAGTGGCCCTGGCGTGACACCTGCCACCTCAGGCAGAGGGCCTCCCGCGTGCCCTCCATGGCGGGTTTCTCCCCGGAGCCGTGGCCTGGGCACTAGGACGGCCGGGCCTCCCCGACTCCCGGGAGGAGGGGCTAGCCCACTTGCGCCCTGGCCCCCAAACCCTCTGGTGCCATCTGCCTGTCTCGGCACTTCTGACTCCACAGAGCCTTTCCTACATCTGGGCTGCCTGCCGTGGCAAAGTGCAGGCGTGGGGTGAGGCCATGGCTTTGTCTTTCCAGGAAAAAATGAGCCCCTGGCCGAAGCAGCAGGCCCAGGCAGAGCCTTGAGCTTGAAGCCCAGTAGGTCTGTGGCCCTCAGGGCCAGAGCAATGCTTTCAAGGCAGGGAAGCGGCCTGCAAGCTGAGTGGGAGTGGGGGAGGGGAGGGAGACAGCTGAAGCCGAGTCCAGAAGGGCGGCGATGGAAGAGCTGCAGCTGGGTCAGAGCCTGGAGGGAGGGCGAGGCCTTCACTGAGGACCCCCCCGCCCCCCGATGCCAGCCCTAGGCCCCGGCGGTCGCGCATGCGCCCTTGGCCTGTGTGGCGTGTGGGGGCTTGAACCCAAGCCCGCAGGGCTCCCGGAGCGGCCAGAGAAAGAAGGGCCCATGGAGAGGTAGGCGAGGTGGGCAGGGGGCGCCACCTTACTCTCCTCAGCTCCCTGAGGGAGAGAGAGAGAGACAGAGACAGAGAGAGAGATCCCTGACCTCTGAGTCTCTGCCTCCACCGCTGGCTGGTGCCAACTCACGCGCCATCCCACTTCCAGCCATCACCCCCACGCCTGCCCCGGGTCGAGCCCCACCACAGAGAGGCCGGTTGGTTCCTGCTCACCTCTGTGCCGTCCCTTCCCGACCTGACCCCAGTGCAGGGGATAAGCTTCAGACAAGTCTTTCCATGTCCCTCTGCATGACAATAGACTTCCTCCCCTCTCCCATTCCAAAGGCCCACCCACCCGGGACATCCACCTTTGTCATTAGCTCAGGAGAGGATGCAAGATGAGAATCTCTGCTATTGTGTGGGGAGACTCAGTTTCCCGGGTTTCCCCCATGGACACATGTTCTTCAGCTGGGTCTGATTTTCTCCAGACAAGCTGTCTTGCGAAGGATTTGGCCAGCCCTAAGAACCTGAAGGGAAAGGGCGGAGGGGGGTTCTCTCTCTGCCCCCGACAGCCCCGAGCTGGGTCGGTCCCTCAGACCTGGCCAGGGGCAGCCCATCCCCCGGCGCCCTTCCCCGGGGCATCCAAGGGCAGGCTCGGCGCCAGCCCCACCCCGCTCGCCACTGCCCTACCATCGTCCTCCCTCGGGGGGCCTGGGCAGGACAGGGCCCCGGGTGTGGGAGGCCTCCAGATCTCAGGCCTGGCACACCGTTTACCAGGCTGCTTCCTCCTCTGACGGGGGCCCAGCACACGCCCCAGGAGACTTGGCAGCCGCCCCCAGGGCTCTATCCTCTGGAACTCGTCCCCTTGGATGGGGCCTGGCCCAGGTGCCAGGTTCTGCTGGTCGGCCAGCCTCCTTTGGAGAAAGCAGGCAAGCCGAGCCAGGCTTGCAGTGGCCCTGGCGTGACACCTGCCACCTCAGGCAGAGGGCCTCCCGCGTGCCCTCCATGGCGGGTTTCTCCCCGGAGCCGTGGCCTGGGCACTAGGAAGGCCGGGCCTCCCCGACTCCCGGGAGGAGGGGCTAGCCCAGTTGCGCCCTGGCCCCCAAACCCTCTGGTGCCATCTGCCTGTCTCGGCACTTCTGACTCCACAGAGCCTTTCCTACATCTGGGCTGCCTGCCGTGGCAAAGTGCAGGCGTGGGGTGAGGCCATGGCTTTGTCTTTCCAGGAAAAAATGAGCCCCTGGCCGAAGCAGCAGGCCCAGGCAGAGCCTTGAGCTTGAAGCCCAGTAGGTCTGTGGCCCTCAGGGCCAGAGCAATGCTTTCAAGGCAGGGAAGCGGCCTGCAAGCTGAGTGGGAGTGGGGGAGGGGAGGGAGACAGCTGAAGCCGAGTCCAGAAGGGCGGCGATGGAAGAGCTGCAGCTGGGTCAGAGCCTGGAGGGAGGGCGGGGCCTTCACTGAGGACCCCCCCGCCCCCCGAGGCCAGCCCTAGGCCCCGGCGGTCGCGCATACGCCCTTGGCCTGTGTGGCGTGTGGGGGCTTGAACCCAAGCCCGAAGGGCTCCCGGAGCGGCCAGAGAAAGAAGGGCCCATGGAGAGGTAGGCGAGGTGGGCAGGGGGCGCCACCTTACTCTCCTCAGCTCCCTGAGGGAGAGAGAGAGAGACAGAGACAGAGAGAGAGATCCCTGACCTCTGAGTCTCTGCCTCCACCGCTGGCTGGTGCCAACTCACGCGCCATCCCACTTCCAGCCATCACCCCCACGCCTGCCCCGGGGCCAGCCCCACCACAGAGAGGCCGGTTGGTTCCTGCTCACCTCTGTGCCGTCCCTTCCCGACCTGACCCCAGTGCAGGGGATAAGCTTCAGACAAGTCTTTCCATGTCCCTCTGCATGACAATAGACTTCCTCCCCTCTCCCATTCCACAGGCCCACCCACCCGGGACATCCACCTTTGTCATTAGCTCAGGAGAGGATGCAAGATGAGAATCTCTGCTATTGTGTGGGGAGACTCAGTTTCCCGGGTTTCCCCCATGGACACATGTTCTTCAGCTGGGTCTGATTTTCTCCAGACAAGCTGTCTTGCGAAGGATTTGGCCAGCCCTAAGAACCTGAAGGGAAAGGGCGGAGGGGGGTTCTCTCTCTGCCCCCGACAGCCCCGAGCTGGGTCGGTCCCTCAGACCTGGCCAGGGGCAGCCCATCCCCCGGCGCCCTTCCCCGGGGCATCCAAGGGCAGGCTCGGCGCCAGCCCCACCCCGCTCGCCACTGCCCTACCATCGTCCTCCCTCGGGGGGCCTGGGCAGGACAGGGCCCCGGGTGTGGGAGGCCTCCAGATCTCAGGCCTGGCACACCGTTTACCAGGCTGCTTCCTCCTCTGACGGGGGCCCAGCACACGCCCCAGGAGACTTGGCAGCCGCCCCCAGGGCTCTATCCTCTGGAACTCGTCCCCTTGGAAGGGGCCTGGCCCAGGTGCCAGGTTCTGCTGGTCGGCCAGCCTCCTTTGGAGAAAGCAGGCAAGCCGAGCCAGGCTTGCAGTGGCCCTGGCGTGACACCTGCCACCTCAGGCAGAGGGCCTCCCGCGTGCCCTCCATGGCGGGTTTCTCCCCGGAGCCGTGGCCTGGGCACTAGGAAGGCCGGGCCTCCCCGACTCCCGGGAGGAGGGGCTAGCCCAGTTGCGCCCTGGCCCCCAAACCCTCTGGTGCCATCTGCCTGTCTCGGCACTTCTGACTCCACAGAGCCTTTCCTACATCTGGGCTGCCTGCCGTGGCAAAGTGCAGGCGTGGGGTGAGGCCATGGCTTTGTCTTTCCAGAAAAAAATGAGCCCCTGGCCGAAGCAGCAGGCCCAGGCAGAGCCTTGAGCTTGAAGCCCAGTAGGTCTGTGGCCCTCAGGGCCAGAGCAATGCTTTCAAGGCAGGGAAGCGGCCTGCAAGCTGAGTGGGAGTGGGGGAGGGGAGGGAGACAGCTGAAGCCGAGTCCAGAAGGGCGGCGATGGAAGAGCTGCAGCTGGGTCAGAGCCTGGAGGGAGGGCGGGGCCTTCACTGAGGACCCCCCCGCCCCCCGAGGCCAGCCCTAGGCCCCGGCGGTCGCGCATGCGCCCTTGGCCTGTGTGGCGTGTGGGGGCTTGAACCCAAGCCCGCAGGGCTCCCGGAGCGGCCAGAGAAAGAAGGGCCCATGGAGAGGTAGGCGAGGTGGGCAGGGGGCGCCACCTTACTCTCCTCAGCTCCCTGAGGGAGAGAGAGAGAGACAGAGACAGAGAGAGAGATCCCTGACCTCTGAGTCTCTGCCTCCACCGCTGGCTGGTGCCAACTCACGCGCCATCCCACTTCCAGCCATCACCCCCACGCCTGCCCCGGGGCCAGCCCCACCACAGAGAGGCCGGTTGGTTCCTGCTCACCTCTGTGCCGTCCCTTCCCGACCTGACCCCAGTGCAGGGGATAAGCTTCAGACAAGTCTCTCCATGTCCCTCTGCATGACAATAGACTTCCTCCCCTCTCCCATTCCACAGGCCCACCCACCCGGGACATCCACCTTTGTCATTAGCTCAGGAGAGGATGCAAGATGAGAATCTCTGCTATTGTGTGGGGAGACTCAGTTTCCCGGGTTTCCCCCATGGACACATGTTCTTCAGCTGGGTCTGATTTTCTCCAGACAAGCTGTCTTGCGAAGGATTTGGCCAGCCCTAAGAACCTGAAGGGAAAGGGCGGAGGGGGGTTCTCTCTCTGCCCCCGACAGCCCCGAGCTGGGTCGGTCCCTCAGACCTGGCCAGGGGCAGCCCATCCCCCGGCGCCCTTCCCCGGGGCATCCAAGGGCAGGCTCGGCGCCAGCCCCACCCCGCTCGCCACTGCCCTACCATCGTCCTCCCTCGGGGGGCCTGGGCAGGACAGGGACCCGGGTGTGGGAGGCCTCCAGATCTCAGGCCTGGCACACCGTTTACCAGGCTGCTTCCTCCTCTGACGGGGGCCCAGCACACGCCCCAGGAGACTTGGCAGCCGCCCCCAGGGCTCTATCCTCTGGAACTCGTCCCCTTGGAAGGGGCCTGGCCCAGGTGCCAGGTTCTGCTGGTCGGCCAGCCTCCTTTGGAGAAAGCAGGCAAGCCGAGCCAGGCTTGCAGTGGCCCTGGCGTGACACCTGCCACCTCAGGCAGAGGGCCTCCCGCGTGCCCTCCATGGCGGGTTTCTCCCCGGAGCCGTGGCCTGGGCACTAGGAAGGCCGGGCCTCCCCGACTCCCGGGAGGAGGGGCTAGCCCAGTTGCGCCCTGGCCCCCAAACCCTCTGGTGCCATCTGCCTGTCTCGGCACTTCTGACTCCACAGAGCCTTTCCTACATCTGGGCTGCCTGCCGTGGCAAAGTGCAGGCGTGGGGTGAGGCCATGGCTTTGTCTTTCCAGGAAAAAATGAGCCCCTGGCCGAAGCAGCAGGCCCAGGCAGAGCCTTGAGCTTGAAGCCCAGTAGGTCTGTGGCCCTCAGGGCCAGAGCAATGCTTTCAAGGCAGGGAAGCGGCCTGCAAGCTGAGTGGGAGTGGGGGAGGGGAGGGAGACAGCTGAAGCCGAGTCCAGAAGGGCGGCGATGGAAGAGCTGCAGCTGGGTCAGAGCCTGGAGGGAGGGCGGGGCCTTCACTGAGGACCCCCCCGCCCCCCGAGGCCAGCCCTAGGCCCCGGCGGTCGCGCATGCGCCCTTGGCCTGTGTGGTGTGTGGGGGCTTGAACCCAAGCCCGCAGGGCTCCCGGAGCGGCCAGAGAAAGAAGGGCCCATGGAGAGGTAGGCGAGGTGGGCAGGGGGCGCCACCTTACTCTCCTCAGCTCCCTGAGGGAGAGAGAGAGAGACAGAGACAGAGAGAGAGATCCCTGACCTCTGAGTCTCTGCCTCCACCGCTGGCTGGTGCCAACTCACGCGCCATCCCACTTCCAGCCATCACCCCCACGCCTGCCCCGGGGCCAGCCTCACCACAGAGAAGCCGGTTGGTTCCTGCTCACCTCTGTGCCGGGAGTCCCTTCCCGACCTGACCCCAGTGCAGGGGATAAGCTTCAGACAAGTCTCTCCATGTCCCTCTGCATGACAATAGACTTCCTCCCCTATCCCATTCCACAGGCCCACCCACCCGGGACATCCACCTTTGTCATTAGCTCAGGAGAGGATGCAAGATGAGAATCTCTGCTATTGTGTGGGGAGACTCAGTTTCCCGGGTTTCCCCCATGGACACATGTTCTTCAGCTGGGTCTGATTTTCTCCAGACAAGCTGTCTTGCGAAGGATTTGGCCAGCCCTAAGAAGCTGAAGGGAAAGGGCGGAGGGGGGTTCTCTCTCTGCCCCCGACAGCCCCGAGCTGGGTCGGTCCCTCAGACCTGGCCAGGGGCAGCCCATCCCCCGGCGCCCTTCCCCGGGGCATCCAAGGGCAGGCTCGGCGCCAGCCCCACCCCGCTCGCCACTGCCCTACCATCGTCCTCCCTCGGGGGGCCTGGGCAGGACAGGGCCCCGGGTGTGGGAGGCCTCCAGATCTCAGGCCTGGCACACCGTTTACCAGGCTGCTTCCTCCTCTGACGGGGGCCCAGCACACGCCCCAGGAGACTTGGCAGCCGCCCCCAGGGCTCTATCCTCTGGAACTCGTCCCCTTGGAAGGGGCCTGGCCCAGGTGCCAGGTTCTGCTGGTCGGCCAGCCTCCTTTGGAGAAAGCAGGCAAGCCGAGCCAGGCTTGCAGTGGCCCTGGCGTGACACCTGCCACCTCAGGCAGAGGGCCTCCCGCGTGCCCTCCATGGCGGGTTTCTCCCCGGAGCCGTGGCCTGGGCACTAGGAAGGCCGGGCCTCCCCGACTCCCGGGAGGAGGGGCTAGCCCAGTTGCGCCCTGGCCCCCAAACCCTCTGGTGCCATCTGCCTGTCTCGGCACTTCTGACTCCACAGAGCCTTTCCTACATCTGGGCTGCCTGCCGTGGCAAAGTGCAGGCGTGGGGTGAGGCCATGGCTTTGTCTTTCCAGGAAAAAATGAGCCCCTGGCCGAAGCAGCAGGCCCAGGCAGAGCCTTGAGCTTGAAGCCCAGTAGGTCTGTGGCCCTCAGGGCCAGAGCAATGCTTTCAAGGCAGGGAAGCGGCCTGCAAGCTGAGTGGGAGTGGGGGAGGGGAGGGAGACAGCTGAAGCCGAGTCCAGAAGGGCGGCGATGGAAGAGCTGCAGCTGGGTCAGAGCCTGGAGGGAGGGCGGGGCCTTCACTGAGGACCCCCCCGCCCCCCGAGGCCAGCCCTAGGCCCCGGCGGTCGCGCATGCGCCCTTGGCCTGTGTGGTGTGTGGGGGCTTGAACCCAAGCCCGCAGGGCTCCCGGAGCGGCCAGAGAAAGAAGGGCCCATGGAGAGGTAGGCGAGGTGGGCAGGGGGCGCCACCTTACTCTCCTCAGCTCCCTGAGGGAGAGAGAGAGAGACAGAGACAGAGAGAGAGATCCCTGACCTCTGAGTCTCTGCCTCCACCGCTGGCTGGTGCCAACTCACGCGCCATCCCACTTCCAGCCATCACCCCCACGCCTGCCCCGGGGCCAGCCTCACCACAGAGAAGCCGGTTGGTTCCTGCTCACCTCTGTGCCGGGAGTCCCTTCCCGACCTGACCCCAGTGCAGGGGATAAGCTTCAGACAAGTCTTTCCATGTCCCTCTGCATGACAATAGACTTCCTCCCCTATCCCATTCCACAGGCCCACCCACCCGGGACATCCACCTTTGTCATTAGCTCAGGAGAGGATGCAAGATGAGAATCTCTGCTATTGTGTGGGGAGACTCAGTTTCCCGGGTTTCCCCCATGGACACATGTTCTTCAGCTGGGTCTGATTTTCTCCAGACAAGCTGTCTTGCGAAGGATTTGGCCAGCCCTAAGAAGCTGAAGGGAAAGGGCGGAGGGGGGTTCTCTCTCTGCCCCCGACAGCCCCGAGCTGGGTCGGTCCCTCAGACCTGGCCAGGGGCAGCCCATCCCCCGGCGCCCTTCCCCGGGGCATCCAAGGGCAGGCTCGGCGCCAGCCCCACCCCGCTCGCCACTGCCCTACCATCGTCCTCCCTCGGGGGGCCTGGGCAGGACAGGGCCCCGGGTGTGGGAGGCCTCCAGATCTCAGGCCTGGCACACCGTTTACCAGGCTGCTTCCTCCTCTGACGGGGGCCCAGCACACGCCCCAGGAGACTTGGCAGCCGCCCCCAGGGCTCTATCCTCTGGAACTCGTCCCCTTGGAAGGGGCCTGGCCCAGGTGCCAGGTTCTGCTGGTCGGCCAGCCTCCTTTGGAGAAAGCAGGCAAGCCGAGCCAGGCTTGCAGTGGCCCTGGCGTGACACCTGCCACCTCAGGCAGAGGGCCTCCCGCGTGCCCTCCATGGCGGGTTTCTCCCCGGAGCCGTGGCCTGGGCACTAGGAAGGCCGGGCCTCCCCGACTCCCGGGAGGAGGGGCTAGCCCAGTTGCGCCCTGGCCCCAAAACCCTCTGGTGCCATCTGCCTGTCTCGGCACTTCTGACTCCACAGAGCCTTTCCTACATCTGGGCTGCCTGCCGTGGCAAAGTGCAGGCGTGGGGTGAGGCCATGGCTTTGTCTTTCCAGGAAAAAATGAGCCCCTGGCCGAAGCAGCAGGCCCAGGCAGAGCCTTGAGCTTGAAGCCCAGTAGGTCTGTGGCCCTCAGGGCCAGAGCAATGCTTTCAAGGCAGGGAAGCGGCCTGCAAGCTGAGTGGGAGTGGGGGAGGGGAGGGAGACAGCTGAAGCCGAGTCCAGAAGGGCGGCGATGGAAGAGCTGCAGCTGGGTCAGAGCCTGGAGGGAGGGCGGGGCCTTCACTGAGGACCCCCCCGCCCCCCGAGGCCAGCCCTAGGCCCCGGCGGTCGCGCATGCGCCCTTGGCCTGTGCGGTGTGTGGGGGCTTGAACCCAAGCCCGCAGGGCTCCCGGAGCGGCCAGAGAAAGAAGGGCCCATGGAGAGGTAGGCGAGGTGGGCAGGGGGCGCCACCTTACTCTCCTCAGCTCCCTGAGGGAGAGAGAGAGAGACAGAGACAGAGAGAGAGATCCCTGACCTCTGAGTCTCTGCCTCCACCGCTGGCTGGTGCCAACTCACGCGCCATCCCACTTCCAGCCATCACACCCACGCCTGCCCCGGGGCCAGCCCCACCACAGAGAGGCCGGTTGGTTCCTGCTCACCTCTGTGCCGTCCCTTCCCGACCTGACCCCAGTGCAGGGGATAAGCTTCAGACAAGTCTTTCCATGTCCCTCTGCATGACAATAGACTTCCTCCCCTCTCCCATTCCACAGGCCCACCCACCCGGGACATCCACCTTTGTCATTAGCTCAGGAGAGGATGCAAGATGAGAATCTCTGCTATTGTGTGGGGAGACTCAGTTTCCCGGGTTTCCCCCATGGACACATGTTCTTCAGCTGGGTCTGATTTTCTCCAGACAAGCTGTCTTGCGAAGGATTTGGCCAGCCCTAAGAACCTGAAGGGAAAGGGCGGAGGGGGGTTCTCTCTCTGCCCCCGACAGCCCCGAGCTGGGTCGGTCCCTCAGACCTGGCCAGGGGCAGCCCATCCCCCGGCGCCCTTCCCCGGGGCATCCAAGGGCAGGCTCGGCGCCAGCCCCACCCCGCTCGCCACTGCCCTACCATCGTCCTCCCTCGGGGGGCCTGGGCAGGACAGGGCCCCGGGTGTGGGAGGCCTCCAGATCTCAGGCCTGGCACACCGTTTACCAGGCTGCTTCCTCCTCTGACGGGGGCCCAGCACACGCCCCAGGAGACTTGGCAGCCGCCCCCAGGGCTCTATCCTCTGGAACTCGTCCCCTTGGAAGGGGCCTGGCCCAGGTGCCAGGTTCTGCTGGTCGGCCAGCCTCCTTTGGAGAAAGCAGGCAAGCCGAGCCAGGCTTGCAGTGGCCCTGGCGTGACACCTGCCACCTCAGGCAGAGGGCCTCCCGCGTGCCCTCCATGGCGGGTTTCTCCCCGGAGCCGTGGCCTGGGCACTAGGAAGGCCGGGCCTCCCCGACTCCCGGGAGGAGGGGCTAGCCCAGTTGCGTCCTGGCCCCCAAACCCTCTGGTGCCATCTGCCTGTCTCGGCACTTCTGACTCCACAGAGCCTTTCCTACATCTGGGCTGCCTGCCGTGGCAAAGTGCAGGCGTGGGGTGAGGCCATGGCTTTGTCTTTCCAGGAAAAAATGAGCCCCTGGCCGAAGCAGCAGGCCCAGGCAGAGCCTTGAGCTTGAAGCCCAGTAGGTCTGTGGCCCTCAGGGCCAGAGCAATGCTTTCAAGGCAGGGAAGCGGCCTGCAAGCTGAGTGGGAGTGGGGGAGGGGAGGGAGACAGCTGAAGCCGAGTCCAGAAGGGCGGCGATGGAAGAGCTGCAGCTGGGTCAGAGCCTGGAGGGAGGGCGGGGCCTTCACTGAGGACCCCCCCGCCCCCCGATGCCAGCCCTAGGCCCCGGCGGTCGCACATGCGCCCTTGGCCTGTGTGGTGTGTGGGGGCTTGAACCCAAGCCCGCAGGGCTCCCGGAGCGGCCAGAGAAAGAAGGGCCCATGGAGAGGTAGGCGAGGTGGGCAGGGGGCGCCACCTTACTCTCCTCAGCTCCCTGAGGGAGAGAGAGAGAGACAGAGACAGAGAGAGAGATCCCTGACCTCTGAGTCTCTGCCTCCACCGCTGGCTGGTGCCAACTCACGCGCCATCCCACTTCCAGCCATCACCCCCACGCCTGCCCCGGGGCCAGCCCCACCACAGAGAGGCCGGTTGGTTCCTGCTCACCTCTGTGCCGTCCCTTCCCGACCTGACCCCAGTGCAGGGGATAAGCTTCAGACAAGTCTTTCCATGTCCCTCTGCATGACAATAGACTTCCTCCCCTCTCCCATTCCACAGGCCCACCCACCCGGGACATCCACCTTTGTCATTAGCTCAGGAGAGGATGCAAGATGAGAATCTCTGCTATTGTGTGGGGAGACTCAGTTTCCCGGGTTTCCCCCATGGACACATGTTCTTCAGCTGGGTCTGATTTTCTCCAGACAAGCTGTCTTGCGAAGGATTTGGCCAGCCCTAAGAAGCTGAAGGGAAAGGGCGGAGGGGGGTTCTCTCTCTGCCCCCGACAGCCCCGAGCTGGGTCGGTCCCTCAGACCTGGCCAGGGGCAGCCCATCCCCCGGCGCCCTTCCCCGGGGCATCCAAGGGCAGGCTCGGCGCCAGCCCCACCCCGCTCGCCACTGCCCTACCATCGTCCTCCCTCGGGGGGCCTGGGCAGGACAGGGCCCCGGGTGTGGGAGGCCTCCAGATCTCAGGCCTGGCACACCGTTTACCAGGCTGCTTCCTCCTCTGACGGGGGCCCAGCACACGCCCCAGGAGACTTGGCAGCCGCCCCCAGGGCTCTATCCTCTGGAACTCGTCCCCTTGGAAGGGGCCTGGCCCAGGTGCCAGGTTCTGCTGGTCGGCCAGCCTCCTTTGGAGAAAGCAGGCAAGCCGAGCCAGGCTTGCAGTGGCCCTGGCGTGACACCTGCCACCTCAGGCAGAGGGCCTCCCGCGTGCCCTCCATGGCGGGTTTCTCCCCGGAGCCGTGGCCTGGGCACTAGGAAGGCCGGGCCTCCCCGACTCCCGGGAGGAGGGGCTAGCCCACTTGCGCCCTGGCCCCCAAACCCTCTGGTGCCATCTGCCTGTCTCGGCACTTCTGACTCCACAGAGCCTTTCCTACATCTGGGCTGCCTGCCGTGGCAAAGTGCAGGCGTGGGGTGAGGCCATGGCTTTGTCTTTCCAGGAAAAAATGAGCCCCTGGCCGAAGCAGCAGGCCCAGGCAGAGCCTTGAGCTTGAAGCCCAGTAGGTCTGTGGCCCTCAGGGCCAGAGCAATGCTTTCAAGGCAGGGAAGCGGCCTGCAAGCTGAGTGGGAGTGGGGGAGGGGAGGGAGACAGCTGAAGCCGAGTCCAGAAGGGCGGCGATGGAAGAGCTGCAGCTGGGTCAGAGCCTGGAGGGAGGGCGGGGCCTTCACTGAGGACCCCCCCGCCCCCCGAGGCCAGCCCTAGGCCCCGGCGGTCGCGCATGCGCCCTTGGCCTGTGTGGTGTGTGGGGGCTTGAACCCAGCCCGCTGGGCTCCCGGAGCGGCCAGAGAAAGAAGGGCCCATGGAGAGGTAGGCGAGGTGGGCAGGGGGCGCCACCTTACTCTCCTCAGCTCCCTGAGGGAGAGAGAGAGAGACAGAGACAGAGAGAGAGATCCCTGACCTCTGAGTCTCTGCCTCCACCGCTGGCTGGTGCCAACTCACGCGCCATCCCACTTCCAGCCATCACCCCCACGCCTGCCCCGGGGCCAGCCTCACCACAGAGAAGCCGGTTGGTTCCTGCTCACCTCTGTGCCGGGAGTCCCTTCCCGACCTGACCCCAGTGCAGGGGATAAGCTTCAGACAAGTCTTTCCATGTCCCTCTGCATGACAATAGACTTCCTCCCCTATCCCATTCCACAGGCCCACCCACCCGGGACATCCACCTTTGTCATTAGCTCAGGAGAGGATGCAAGATGAGAATCTCTGCTATTGTGTGGGGAGACTCAGTTTCCCGGGTTTCCCCCATGGACACATGTTCTTCAGCTGGGTCTGATTTTCTCCAGACAAGCTGTCTTGCGAAGGATTTGGCCAGCCCTAAGAAGCTGAAGGGAAAGGGCGGAGGGGGGTTCTCTCTCTGCCCCCGACAGCCCCGAGCTGGGTCGGTCCCTCAGGCCTGGCCAGGGGCAGCCCATCCCCCGGCGCCCTTCCCCGGGGCATCCAAGGGCAGGCTCGGCGCCAGCCCCACCCCGCTCGCCACTGCCCTACCATCGTCCTCCCTCGGGGGGCCTGGGCAGGACAGGGCCCCGGGTGTGGGAGGCCTCCAGATCTCAGGCCTGGCACACCGTTTACCAGGCTGCTTCCTCCTCTGACGGGGGCCCAGCACACGCCCCAGGAGACTTGGCAGCCGCCCCCAGGGCTCTATCCTCTGGAACTCGTCCCCTTGGAAGGGGCCTGGCCCAGGTGCCAGGTTCTGCTGGTCGGCCAGCCTCCTTTGGAGAAAGCAGGCAAGCCGAGCCAGGCTTGCAGTGGCCCTGGCGTGACACCTGCCACCTCAGGCAGAGGGCCTCCCGCGTGCCCTCCATGGCGGGTTTCTCCCCGGAGCCGTGGCCTGGGCACTAGGAAGGCCGGGCCTCCCCGACTCCCGGGAGGAGGGGCTAGCCCAGTTGCGCCCTGGCCCCAAAACCCTCTGGTGCCATCTGCCTGTCTCGGCACTTCTGACTCCACAGAGCCTTTCCTACATCTGGGCTGCCTGCCGTGGCAAAGTGCAGGCGTGGGGTGAGGCCATGGCTTTGTCTTTCCAGGAAAAAATGAGCCCCTGGCCGAAGCAGCAGGCCCAGGCAGAGCCTTGAGCTTGAAGCCCAGTAGGTCTGTGGCCCTCAGGGCCAGAGCAATGCTTTCAAGGCAGGGAAGCGGCCTGCAAGCTGAGTGGGAGTGGGGGAGGGGAGGGAGACAGCTGAAGCCGAGTCCAGAAGGGCGGCGATGGAAGAGCTGCAGCTGGGTCAGAGCCTGGAGGGAGGGCGGGGCCTTCACTGAGGACCCCCCCGCCCCCCGAGGCCAGCCCTAGGCCCCGGCGGTCGCGCATGCGCCCTTGGCCTGTGCGGTGTGTGGGGGCTTGAACCCAAGCCCGCAGGGCTCCCGGAGCGGCCAGAGAAAGAAGGGCCCATGGAGAGGTAGGCGAGGTGGGCAGGGGGCGCCACCTTACTCTCCTCAGCTCCCTGAGGGAGAGAGAGAGAGACAGAGACAGAGAGAGAGATCCCTGACCTCTGAGTCTCTGCCTCCACCGCTGGCTGGTGCCAACTCACGCGCCATCCCACTTCCAGCCATCACACCCACGCCTGCCCCGGGGCCAGCCCCACCACAGAGAGGCCGGTTGGTTCCTGCTCACCTCTGTGCCGTCCCTTCCCGACCTGACCCCAGTGCAGGGGATAAGCTTCAGACAAGTCTTTCCATGTCCCTCTGCATGACAATAGACTTCCTCCCCTCTCCCATTCCACAGGCCCACCCACCCGGGACATCCACCTTTGTCATTAGCTCAGGAGAGGATGCAAGATGAGAATCTCTGCTATTGTGTGGGGAGACTCAGTTTCCCGGGTTTCCCCCATGGACACATGTTCTTCAGCTGGGTCTGATTTTCTCCAGACAAGCTGTCTTGCGAAGGATTTGGCCAGCCCTAAGAACCTGAAGGGAAAGGGCGGAGGGGGGTTCTCTCTCTGCCCCCGACAGCCCCGAGCTGGGTCGGTCCCTCAGACCTGGCCAGGGGCAGCCCATCCCCCGGCGCCCTTCCCCGGGGCATCCAAGGGCAGGCTCGGCGCCAGCCCCACCCCGCTCGCCACTGCCCTACCATCGTCCTCCCTCGGGGGGCCTGGGCAGGACAGGGCCCCGGGTGTGGGAGGCCTCCAGATCTCAGGCCTGGCACACCGTTTACCAGGCTGCTTCCTCCTCTGACGGGGGCCCAGCACACGCCCCAGGAGACTTGGCAGCCGCCCCCAGGGCTCTATCCTCTGGAACTCGTCCCCTTGGAAGGGGCCTGGCCCAGGTGCCAGGTTCTGCTGGTCGGCCAGCCTCCTTTGGAGAAAGCAGGCAAGCCGAGCCAGGCTTGCAGTGGCCCTGGCGTGACACCTGCCACCTCAGGCAGAGGGCCTCCCGCGTGCCCTCCATGGCGGGTTTCTCCCCGGAGCCGTGGCCTGGGCACTAGGAAGGCCGGGCCTCCCCGACTCCCGGGAGGAGGGGCTAGCCCAGTTGCGTCCTGGCCCCCAAACCCTCTGGTGCCATCTGCCTGTCTCGGCACTTCTGACTCCACAGAGCCTTTCCTACATCTGGGCTGCCTGCCGTGGCAAAGTGCAGGCGTGGGGTGAGGCCATGGCTTTGTCTTTCCAGGAAAAAATGAGCCCCTGGCCGAAGCAGCAGGCCCAGGCAGAGCCTTGAGCTTGAAGCCCAGTAGGTCTGTGGCCCTCAGGGCCAGAGCAATGCTTTCAAGGCAGGGAAGCGGCCTGCAAGCTGAGTGGGAGTGGGGGAGGGGAGGGAGACAGCTGAAGCCGAGTCCAGAAGGGCGGCGATGGAAGAGCTGCAGCTGGGTCAGAGCCTGGAGGGAGGGCGGGGCCTTCACTGAGGACCCCCCCGCCCCCCGATGCCAGCCCTAGGCCCCGGCGGTCGCACATGCGCCCTTGGCCTGTGTGGTGTGTGGGGGCTTGAACCCAAGCCCGCAGGGCTCCCGGAGCGGCCAGAGAAAGAAGGGCCCATGGAGAGGTAGGCGAGGTGGGCAGGGGGCGCCACCTTACTCTCCTCAGCTCCCTGAGGGAGAGAGAGAGAGACAGAGACAGAGAGAGAGATCCCTGACCTCTGAGTCTCTGCCTCCACCGCTGGCTGGTGCCAACTCACGCGCCATCCCACTTCCAGCCATCACCCCCACGCCTGCCCCGGGGCCAGCCCCACCACAGAGAGGCCGGTTGGTTCCTGCTCACCTCTGTGCCGTCCCTTCCCGACCTGACCCCAGTGCAGGGGATAAGCTTCAGACAAGTCTTTCCATGTCCCTCTGCATGACAATAGACTTCCTCCCCTCTCCCATTCCACAGGCCCACCCACCCGGGACATCCACCTTTGTCATTAGCTCAGGAGAGGATGCAAGATGAGAATCTCTGCTATTGTGTGGGGAGACTCAGTTTCCCGGGTTTCCCCCATGGACACATGTTCTTCAGCTGGGTCTGATTTTCTCCAGACAAGCTGTCTTGCGAAGGATTTGGCCAGCCCTAAGAAGCTGAAGGGAAAGGGCGGAGGGGGGTTCTCTCTCTGCCCCCGACAGCCCCGAGCTGGGTCGGTCCCTCAGACCTGGCCAGGGGCAGCCCATCCCCCGGCGCCCTTCCCCGGGGCATCCAAGGGCAGGCTCGGCGCCAGCCCCACCCCGCTCGCCACTGCCCTACCATCGTCCTCCCTCGGGGGGCCTGGGCAGGACAGGGCCCCGGGTGTGGGAGGCCTCCAGATCTCAGGCCTGGCACACCGTTTACCAGGCTGCTTCCTCCTCTGACGGGGGCCCAGCACACGCCCCAGGAGACTTGGCAGCCGCCC
The DNA here is from genome assembly GCF_020826845.1 of Diceros bicornis minor. Classification (NCBI taxonomy): domain Eukaryota; kingdom Metazoa; phylum Chordata; class Mammalia; order Perissodactyla; family Rhinocerotidae; genus Diceros; species Diceros bicornis. The sequence continues at coordinate 40,232 of NW_026691572.1, forward strand.
CCAGGGCTCTATCCTCTGGAACTCGTCCCCTTGGAAGGGGCCTGGCCCAGGTGCCAGGTTCTGCTGGTCGGCCAGCCTCCTTTGGAGAAAGCAGGCAAGCCGAGCCAGGCTTGCAGTGGCCCTGGCGTGACACCTGCCACCTCAGGCAGAGGGCCTCCCGCGTGCCCTCCATGGCGGGTTTCTCCCCGGAGCCGTGGCCTGGGCACTAGGAAGGCCGGGCCTCCCCGACTCCCGGGAGGAGGGGCTAGCCCACTTGCGCCCTGGCCCCCAAACCCTCTGGTGCCATCTGCCTGTCTCGGCACTTCTGACTCCACAGAGCCTTTCCTACATCTGGGCTGCCTGCCGTGGCAAAGTGCAGGCGTGGGGTGAGGCCATGGCTTTGTCTTTCCAGGAAAAAATGAGCCCCTGGCCGAAGCAGCAGGCCCAGGCAGAGCCTTGAGCTTGAAGCCCAGTAGGTCTGTGGCCCTCAGGGCCAGAGCAATGCTTTCAAGGCAGGGAAGCGGCCTGCAAGCTGAGTGGGAGTGGGGGAGGGGAGGGAGACAGCTGAAGCCGAGTCCAGAAGGGCGGCGATGGAAGAGCTGCAGCTGGGTCAGAGCCTGGAGGGAGGGCGGGGCCTTCACTGAGGACCCCCCCGCCCCCCGAGGCCAGCCCTAGGCCCCGGCGGTCGCGCATGCGCCCTTGGCCTGTGTGGTGTGTGGGGGCTTGAACCCAGCCCGCTGGGCTCCCGGAGCGGCCAGAGAAAGAAGGGCCCATGGAGAGGTAGGCGAGGTGGGCAGGGGGCGCCACCTTACTCTCCTCAGCTCCCTGAGGGAGAGAGAGAGAGACAGAGACAGAGAGAGAGATCCCTGACCTCTGAGTCTCTGCCTCCACCGCTGGCTGGTGCCAACTCACGCGCCATCCCACTTCCAGCCATCACCCCCACGCCTGCCCCGGGGCCAGCCTCACCACAGAGAAGCCGGTTGGTTCCTGCTCACCTCTGTGCCGGGAGTCCCTTCCTGATCTGACCCCAGTGCAGGGGATAAGCTTCAGACAAGTCTTTCCATGTCCCTCTGCATGACAATAGACTTCCTCCCCTATCCCATTCCACAGGCCCACCCACCCGGGACATCCACCTTTGTCATTAGCTCAGGAGAGGATGCAAGATGAGAATCTCTGCTATTGTGTGGGGAGACTCAGTTTCCCGGGTTTCCCCCATGGACACATGTTCTTCAGCTGGGTCTGATTTTCTCCAGACAAGCTGTCTTGCGAAGGATTTGGCCAGCCCTAAGAAGCTGAAGGGAAAGGGCGGAGGGGGGTTCTCTCTCTGCCCCCGACAGCCCCGAGCTGGGTCGGTCCCTCAGACCTGGCCAGGGGCAGCCCATCCCCCGGCGCCCTTCCCCGGGGCATCCAAGGGCAGGCTCGGCGCCAGCCCCACCCCGCTCGCCACTGCCCTACCATCGTCCTCCCTCGGGGGGCCTGGGCAGGACAGGGCCCCGGGTGTGGGAGGCCTCCAGATCTCAGGCCTGGCACACCGTTTACCAGGCTGCTTCCTCCTCTGACGGGGGCCCAGCACACGCCCCAGGAGACTTGGCAGCCGCCCCCAGGGCTCTAGCCTCTGGAACTCGTCCCCTTGGAAGGGGCCTGGCCCAGGTGCCAGGTTCTGCTGGTCGGCCAGCCTCCTTTGGAGAAAGCAGGCAAGCCGAGCCAGGCTTGCAGTGGCCCTGGCGTGACACCTGCCACCTCAGGCAGAGGGCCTCCCGCGTGCCCTCCATGGCGGGTTTCTCCCCGGAGCCGTGGCCTGGGCACTAGGAAGGCCGGGCCTCCCCGACTCCCGGGAGGAGGGGCTAGCCCAGTTGCGCCCTGGCCCCCAAACCCTCTGGTGCCATCTGCCTGTCTCGGCACTTCTGACTCCACAGAGCCTTTCCTACATCTGGGCTGCCTGCCGTGGCAAAGTGCAGGCGTGGGGTGAGGCCATGGCTTTGTCTTTCCAGGAAAAAATGAGCCCCTGGCCGAAGCAGCAGGCCCAGGCAGAGCCTTGAGCTTGAAGCCCAGTAGGTCTGTGGCCCTCAGGGCCAGAGCAATGCTTTCAAGGCAGGGAAGCGGCCTGCAAGCTGAGTGGGAGTGGGGGAGGGGAGGGAGACAGCTGAAGCCGAGTCCAGAAGGGCGGCGATGGAAGAGCTGCAGCTGGGTCAGAGCCTGGAGGGAGGGCGGGGCCTTCACTGAGGACCCCCCCGCCCCCCGAGGCCAGCCCTAGGCCCCGGCGGTCGCGCATGCGCCCTTGGCCTGTGTGGCGTGTGGGGGCTTGAACCCAAGCCCGCAGGGCTCCCGGAGCGGCCAGAGAAAGAAGGGCCCATGGAGAGGTAGGCGAGGTGGGCAGGGGGCGCCACCTTACTCTCCTCAGCTCCCTGAGGGAGAGAGAGAGAGACAGAGACAGAGAGAGAGATCCCTGACCTCTGAGTCTCTGCCTCCACCGCTGGCTGGTGCCAACTCACGCGCCATCCCACTTCCAGCCATCACCCCCACGCCTGCCCCGGGGCCAGCCTCACCACAGAGAAGCCGGTTGGTTCCTGCTCACCTCTGTGCCGGGAGTCCCTTCCCGACCTGACCCCAGTGCAGGGGATAAGCTTCAGACAAGTCTCTCCATGTCCCTCTGCATGACAATAGACTTCCTCCCCTATCCCATTCCACAGGCCCACCCACCCGGGACATCCACCTTTGTCATTAGCTCAGGAGAGGATGCAAGATGAGAATCTCTGCTATTGTGTGGGGAGACTCAGTTTCCCGGGTTTCCCCCATGGACACATGTTCTTCAGCTGGGTCTGATTTTCTCCAGACAAGCTGTCTTGCGAAGGATTTGGCCAGCCCTAAGAAGCTGAAGGGAAAGGGCGGAGGGGGGTTCTCTCTCTGCCCCCGACAGCCCCGAGCTGGGTCGGTCCCTCAGACCTGGCCAGGGGCAGCCCATCCCCCGGCGCCCTTCCCCGGGGCATCCAAGGGCAGGCTCGGCGCCAGCCCCACCCCGCTCGCCACTGCCCTACCATCGTCCTCCCTCGGGGGGCCTGGGCAGGACAGGGCCCCGGGTGTGGGAGGCCTCCAGATCTCAGGCCTGGCACACCGTTTACCAGGCTGCTTCCTCCTCTGACGGGGGCCCAGCACACGCCCCAGGAGACTTGGCAGCCGCCCCCAGGGCTCTAGCCTCTGGAACTCGTCCCCTTGGAAGGGGCCTGGCCCAGGTGCCAGGTTCTGCTGGTCGGCCAGCCTCCTTTGGAGAAAGCAGGCAAGCCGAGCCAGGCTTGCAGTGGCCCTGGCGTGACACCTGCCACCTCAGGCAGAGGGCCTCCCGCGTGCCCTCCATGGCGGGTTTCTCCCCGGAGCCGTGGCCTGGGCACTAGGAAGGCCGGGCCTCCCCGACTCCCGGGAGGAGGGGCTAGCCCAGTTGCGCCCTGGCCCCCAAACCCTCTGGTGCCATCTGCCTGTCTCGGCACTTCTGACTCCACAGAGCCTTTCCTACATCTGGGCTGCCTGCCGTGGCAAAGTGCAGGCGTGGGGTGAGGCCATGGCTTTGTCTTTCCAGGAAAAAATGAGCCCCTGGCCGAAGCAGCAGGCCCAGGCAGAGCCTTGAGCTTGAAGCCCAGTAGGTCTGTGGCCCTCAGGGCCAGAGCAATGCTTTCAAGGCAGGGAAGCGGCCTGCAAGCTGAGTGGGAGTGGGGGAGGGGAGGGAGACAGCTGAAGCCGAGTCCAGAAGGGCGGCGATGGAAGAGCTGCAGCTGGGTCAGAGCCTGGAGGGAGGGCGGGGCCTTCACTGAGGACCCCCCCGCCCCCCGAGGCCAGCCCTAGGCCCCGGCGGTCGCGCATGCGCCCTTGGCCTGTGTGGTGTGTGGGGGCTTGAACCCAAGCCCGCAGGGCTCCCGGAGCGGCCAGAGAAAGAAGGGCCCATGGAGAGGTAGGCGAGGTGGGCAGGGGGCGCCACCTTACTCTCCTCAGCTCCCTGAGGGAGAGAGAGAGAGACAGAGACAGAGAGAGAGATCCCTGACCTCTGAGTCTCTGCCTCCACCGCTGGCTGGTGCCAACTCACGCGCCATCCCACTTCCAGCCATCACCCCCACGCCTGCCCCGGGGCCAGCCCCACCACAGAGAGGCCGGTTGGTTCCTGCTCACCTCTGTGCCGTCCCTTCCCGACCTGACCCCAGTGCAGGGGATAAGCTTCAGACAAGTCTTTCCATGTCCCTCTGCATGACAATAGACTTCCTCCCCTCTCCCATTCCACAGGCCCACCCACCCGGGACATCCACCTTTGTCATTAGCTCAGGAGAGGATGCAAGATGAGAATCTCTGCTATTGTGTGGGGAGACTCAGTTTCCCGGGTTTCCCCCATGGACACATGTTCTTCAGCTGGGTCTGATTTTCTCCAGACAAGCTGTCTTGCGAAGGATTTGGCCAGCCCTAAGAACCTGAAGGGAAAGGGCGGAGGGGGGTTCTCTCTCTGCCCCCGACAGCCCCGAGCTGGGTCGGTCCCTCAGACCTGGCCAGGGGCAGCCCATCCCCCGGCGCCCTTCCCCGGGGCATCCAAGGGCAGGCTCGGCGCCAGCCCCACCCCGCTCGCCACTGCCCTACCATCGTCCTCCCTCGGGGGGCCTGGGCAGGACAGGGCCCCGGGTGTGGGAGGCCTCCAGATCTCAGGCCTGGCACACCGTTTACCAGGCTGCTTCCTCCTCTGACGGGGGCCCAGCACACGCCCCAGGAGACTTGGCAGCCGCCCCCAGGGCTCTATCCTCTGGAACTCGTCCCCTTGGAAGGGGCCTGGCCCAGGTGCCAGGTTCTGCTGGTCGGCCAGCCTCCTTTGGAGAAAGCAGGCAAGCCGAGCCAGGCTTGCAGTGGCCCTGGCGTGACACCTGCCACCTCAGGCAGAGGGCCTCCCGCGTGCCCTCCATGGCGGGTTTCTCCCCGGAGCCGTGGCCTGGGCACTAGGAAGGCCGGGCCTCCCCGACTCCCGGGAGGAGGGGCTAGCCCAGTTGCGCCCTGGCCCCCAAACCCTCTGGTGCCATCTGCCTGTCTCGGCACTTCTGACTCCACAGAGCCTTTCCTACATCTGGGCTGCCTGCCGTGGCAAAGTGCAGGCGTGGGGTGAGGCCATGGCTTTGTCTTTCCAGGAAAAAATGAGCCCCTGGCCGAAGCAGCAGGCCCAGGCAGAGCCTTGAGCTTGAAGCCCAGTAGGTCTGTGGCCCTCAGGGCCAGAGCAATGCTTTCAAGGCAGGGAAGCGGCCTGCAAGCTGAGTGGGAGTGGGGGAGGGGAGGGAGACAGCTGAAGCCGAGTCCAGAAGGGCGGCGATGGAAGAGCTGCAGCTGGGTCAGAGCCTGGAGGGAGGGCGGGGCCTTCACTGAGGACCCCCCCGCCCCCCGAGGCCAGCCCTAGGCCCCGGCGGTCGCGCATGCGCCCTTGGCCTGTGTGGTGTGTGGGGGCTTGAACCCAAGCCCGCAGGGCTCCCGGAGCGGCCAGAGAAAGAAGGGCCCATGGAGAGGTAGGCGAGGTGGGCAGGGGGCGCCACCTTACTCTCCTCAGCTCCCTGAGGGAGAGAGAGAGAGACAGAGACAGAGAGAGAGATCCCTGACCTCTGAGTCTCTGCCTCCACCGCTGGCTGGTGCCAACTCACGCGCCATCCCACTTCCAGCCATCACCCCCACGCCTGCCCAGGGGCCAGCCCCACCACAGAGAGGCCGGTTGGTTCCTGCTCACCTCTGTGCCGTCCCTTCCCGACCTGACCCCAGTGCAGGGGATAAGCTTCAGACAAGTCTTTCCATGTCCCTCTGCATGACAATAGACTTCCTCCCCTCTCCCATTCCACAGGCCCACCCACCCGGGACATCCACCTTTGTCATTAGCTCAGGAGAGGATGCAAGATGAGAATCTCTGCTATTGTGTGGGGAGACTCAGTTTCCCGGGTTTCCCCCATGGACACATGTTCTTCAGCTGTGTCTGATTTTCTCCAGACAAGCTGTCTTGCGAAGGATTTGGCCAGCCCTAAGAAGCTGAAGGGAAAGGGCGGAGGGGGGTTCTCTCTCTGCCCCCGACAGCCCCGAGCTGGGTCGGTCCCTCAGACCTGGCCAGGGGCAGCCCATCCCCCGGGGCCCTTCCCCGGGGCATCCAAGGGCAGGCTCGGCGCCAGCCCCACCCCGCTCGCCACTGCCCTACCATCGTCCTCCCTCGGGGGGCCTGGGCAGGACAGGGCCCCGGGTGTGGGAGGCCTCCAGATCTCAGGCCTGGCACACCGTTTACCAGGCTGCTTCCTCCTCTGACGGGGGCCCAGCACACGCCCCAGGAGACTTGGCAGCCGCCCCCAGGGCTCTATCCTCTGGAACTCGTCCCCTTGGAAGGGGCCTGGCCCAGGTGCCAGGTTCTGCTGGTCGGCCAGCCTCCTTTGGAGAAAGCAGGCAAGCCGAGCCAGGCTTGCAGTGGCCCTGGCGTGACACCTGCCACCTCAGGCAGAGGGCCTCCCGCGTGCCCTCCATGGCGGGTTTCTCCCCGGAGCCGTGGCCTGGGCACTAGGAAGGCCGGGCCTCCCCGACTCCCGGGAGGAGGGGCTAGCCCAGTTGCGCCCTGGCCCCCAAACCCTCTGGTGCCATCTGCCTGTCTCGGCACTTCTGACTCCACAGAGCCTTTCCTACATCTGGGCTGCCTGCCGTGGCAAAGTGCAGGCGTGGGGTGAGGCCATGGCTTTGTCTTTCCAGGAAAAAATGAGCCCCTGGCCGAAGCAGCAGGCCCAGGCAGAGCCTTGAGCTTGAAGCCCAGTAGGTCTGTGGCCCTCAGGGCCAGAGCAATGCTTTCAAGGCAGGGAAGCGGCCTGCAAGCTGAGTGGGAGTGGGGGAGGGGAGGGAGACAGCTGAAGCCGAGTCCAGAAGGGCGGCGATGGAAGAGCTGCAGCTGGGTCAGAGCCTGGAGGGAGGGCGGGGCCTTCACTGAGGACCCCCCCGCCCCCCGAGGCCAGCCCTAGGCCCCGGCGGTCGCGCATGCGCCCTTGGCCTGTGTGGTGTGTGGGGGCTTGAACCCAAGCCCGCAGGGCTCCCGGAGCGGCCAGAGAAAGAAGGGCCCATGGAGAGGTAGGCGAGGTGGGCAGGGGGCGCCACCTTACTCTCCTCAGCTCCCTGAGGGAGACAGAGAGAGACAGAGACAGAGAGAGAGATCCCTGACCTCTGAGTCTCTGCCTCCACCGCTGGCTGGTGCCAACTCACGCGCTATCCCACTTCCAGCCATCACCCCCACGCCTGCCCCGGGGCCAGCCTCACCACAGAGAAGCCGGTTGGTTCCTGCTCACCTCTGTGCCGGGAGTCCCTTCCCGACCTGACCCCAGTGCAGGGGATAAGCTTCAGACAAGTCTTTCCATGTCCCTCTGCATGACAATAGACTTCCTCCCCTATCCCATTCCACAGGCCCACCCACCCAGGACATCCACCTTTGTCATTAGCTCAGGAGAGGATGCAAGATGAGAATCTCTGCTATTGTGTGGGGAGACTCAGTTTCCCGGGTTTCCCCCATGGACACATGTTCTTCAGCTGGGTCTGATTTTCTCCAGACAAGCTGTCTTGCGAAGGATTTGGCCAGCCCTAAGAAGCTGAAGGGAAAGGGCGGAGGGGGGTTCTCTCTCTGCCCCCGACAGCCCCGAGCTGGGTCGGTCCCTCAGACCTGGCCAGGGGCAGCCCATCCCCCGGGGCCCTTCCCCGGGGCATCCAAGGGCAGGCTCGGCGCCAGCCCCACCCCGCTCGCCACTGCCCTACCATCGTCCTCCCTCGGGGGGGCCTGGGCAGGACAGGGCCCCGGGTGTGGGAGGCCTCCAGATCTCAGGCCTGGCACACCGTTTACCAGGCTGCTTCCTCCTCTGACGGGGGCCCAGCACACGCCCCAGGAGACTAGGCAGCCGCCCCCAGGGCTCTATCCTCTGGAACTCGTCCCCTTGGAAGGGGCCTGGCCCAGGTGCCAGGTTCTGCTGGTCGGCCAGCCTCCTTTGGAGAAAGCAGGCAAGCCGAGCCAGGCTTGCAGTGGCCCTGGCGTGACACCTGCCACCTCAGGCAGAGGGCCTCCCGCGTGCCCTCCATGGCGGGTTTCTCCCCGGAGCCGTGGCCTGGGCACTAGGAAGGCCGGGCCTCCCCGACTCCCGGGAGGAGGGGCTAGCCCAGTTGCGCCCTGGCCCCCAAACCCTCTGGTGCCATCTGCCTGTCTCGGCACTTCTGACTCCACAGAGCCTTTCCTACATCTGGGCTGCCTGCCGTGGCAAAGTGCAGGCGTGGGGTGAGGCCATGGCTTTGTCTTTCCAGGAAAAAATGAGCCCCTGGCCGAAGCAGCAGGCCCAGGCAGAGCCTTGAGCTTGAAGCCCAGTAGGTCTGTGGCCCTCAGGGCCAGAGCAATGCTTTCAAGGCAGGGAAGCGGCCTGCAAGCTGAGTGGGAGTGGGGGAGGGGAGGGAGACAGCTGAAGCCGAGTCCAGAAGGGCGGCGATGGAAGAGCTGCAGCTGGGTCAGAGCCTGGAGGGAGGGCGGGGCCTTCACTGAGGACCCCCCCGCCCCCCGAGGCCAGCCCTAGGCCCCGGCGGTCGCGCATGCGCCCTTGGCCTGTGTGGTGTGTGGGGGCTTGAACCCAAGCCCGCAGGGCTCCCGGAGCGGCCAGAGAAAGAAGGGCCCATGGAGAGGTAGGCGAGGTGGGCAGGGGGCGCCACCTTACTCTCCTCAGCTCCCTGAGGGAGACAGAGAGAGACAGAGACAGAGAGAGAGATCCCTGACCTCTGAGTCTCTGCCTCCACCGCTGGCTGGTGCCAACTCACGCGCCATCCCACTTCCAGCCATCACCCCCACGCCTGCCCCGGGTCGAGCCCCACCACAGAGAGGCCGGTTGGTTCCTGCTCACCTCTGTGCCGTCCCTTCCCGACCTGACCCCAGTGCAGGGGATAAGCTTCAGACAAGTCTTTCCATGTCCCTCTGCATGACAATAGACTTCCTCCCCTCTCCCATTCCAAAGGCCCACCCACCCGGGACATCCACCTTTGTCATTAGCTCAGGAGAGGATGCAAGATGAGAATCTCTGCTATTGTGTGGGGAGACTCAGTTTCCCGGGTTTCCCCCATGGACACATGTTCTTCAGCTGGGTCTGATTTTCTCCAGACAAGCTGTCTTGCGAAGGATTTGGCCAGCCCTAAGAACCTGAAGGGAAAGGGCGGAGGGGGGTTCTCTCTCTGCCCCCGACAGCCCCGAGCTGGGTCGGTCCCTCAGACCTGGCCAGGGGCAGCCCATCCCCCGGCGCCCTTCCCCGGGGCATCCAAGGGCAGGCTCGGCGCCAGCCCCACCCCGCTCGCCACTGCCCGACCATCGTCCTCCCTCGGGGGGCCTGGGCAGGACAGGGCCCCGGGTGTGGGAGGCCTCCAGATCTCAGGCCTGGCACACCATTTACCAGGCTGCTTCCTCCTCTGACGGGGGCCCAGCACACGCCCCAGGAGACTTGGCAGCCGCCCCCAGGGCTCTATCCTCTGGAACTCGTCCCCTTGGAAGGGGCCTGGCCCAGGTGCCATGTTTGGCTGGTCGGCCAGCCTCCTTTGGAGTAAGCAGGCAAGCCGAGCCAGGCTTGCAGTGGCCCTGGCGTGACACCTGCCACCTCAGGCAGAGGGCCTCCCGCGTGCCCTCCATGGCGGGTTTCTCCCCGGAGCCGTGGCCTGGGCACTAGGAAGGCCGGGCCTCCCCGACTCCCGGGAGGAGGGGCTAGCCCACTTGCGCCCTGGCCCCCAAACCCTCTGGTGCCATCTGCCTGTCTCGGCACTTCTGACTCCACAGAGCCTTTCCTACATCTGGGCTGCCTGCCGTGGCAAAGTGCAGGCGTGGGGTGAGGCCATGGCTTTGTCTTTCCAGGAAAAAATGAGCCCCTGGCCGAAGCAGCAGGCCCAGGCAGAGCCTTGAGCTTGAAGCCCAGTAGGTCTGTGGCCCTCAGGGCCAGAGCAATGCTTTCAAGGCAGGGAAGCGGCCTGCAAGCTGAGTGGGAGTGGGGGAGGGGAGGGAGACAGCTGAAGCCGAGTCCAGAAGGGCGGCGATGGAAGAGCTGCAGCTGGGTCAGAGCCTGGAGGGAGGGCGGGGCCTTCACTGAGGACCCCCCCCCAGAGGCCAGCCCTAGGCCCCGGCGGTCGCGCATGCGCCCTTGGCCTGTGTGGTGTGTGGGGGCTTGAACCCAAGCCCGCAGGGCTCCCGGAGCGGCCAGAGAAAGAAGGGCCCATGGAGAGGTAGGCGAGGTGGGCAGGGGGCGCCACCTTACTCTCCTCAGCTCCCTGAGGGAGAGAGAGAGAGACAGAGACAGAGAGAGAGATCCCTGACCTCTGAGTCTCTGCCTCCACCGCTGGCTGGTGCCAACTCACGCGCCATCCCACTTCCAGCCATCACCCCCACGCCTGCCCCGGGTCCAGCCCCACCACAGAGAGGCCGGTTGGTTCCTGCTCACCTCTGTGCCAGGAGTCCCTTCCCGACCTGACCCCAGTGCAGGGGATAAGCTTCAGACAAGTCTTTCCATGTCCCTCTGCATGACAATAGACTTCCTCCCCTCTCCCATTCCACAGGCCCACCCACCCGGGACATCCACCTTTGTCATTAGCTCAGGAGAGGATGCAAGATGAGAATCTCTGCAATTGTGTGGGGAGACTCAGTTTCCCGGGTTTCCCCCATGGACACATGTTCTTCAGCTGGGTCTGATTTTCTCCAGACAAGCTGTCTTGCGAAGGATTTGGCCAGCCCTAAGAAGCTGAAGGGAAAGGGCGGAGGGGGGTTCTCTCTCTGCCCCCGACAGCCCCGAGCTGGGTCGGTCCCTCAGACCTGGCCAGGGGCAGCCCATCCCCCGGCGCCCTTCCCCGGGGCATCCAAGGGCAGGCTCGGCGCCAGCCCCACCCCGCTCGCCACTGCCCTACCATCGTCCTCCCTCGGGGGGCCTGGGCAGGACAGGGACCCGGGTGTGGGAGGCCTCCAGATCTCAGGCCTGGCACACCGTTTACCAGGCTGCTTCCTCCTCTGACGGGGGCCCAGCACACGCCCCAGGAGACTTGGCAGCCGCCCCCAGGGCTCTATCCTCTGGAACTCGTCCCCTTGGAAGGGGCCTGGCCCAGGTGCCAGGTTCTGCTGGTCGGCCAGCCTCCTTTGGAGAAAGCAGGCAAGCCGAGCCAGGCTTGCAGTGGCCCTGGCGTGACACCTGCCACCTCAGGCAGAGGGCCTCCCGCGTGCCCTCCATGGCGGGTTTCTCCCCGGAGCCGTGGCCTGGGCACTAGGAAGGCCGGGCCTCCCCGACTCCCGGGAGGAGGGGCTAGCCCACTTGCGCCCTGGCCCCCAAACCCTCTGGTGCCATCTGCCTGTCTCGGCACTTCTGACTCCACAGAGCCTTTCCTACATCTGGGCTGCCTGCCGTGGCAAAGTGCAGGCGTGGGGTGAGGCCATGGCTTTGTCTTTCCAGGAAAAAATGAGCCCCTGGCCGAAGCAGCAGGCCCAGGCAGAGCCTTGAGCTTGAAGCCCAGTAGGTCTGTGGCCCTCAGGGCCAGAGCAATGCTTTCAAGGCAGGGAAGCGGCCTGCAAGCTGAGTGGGAGTGGGGGAGGGGAGGGAGACAGCTGAAGCCGAGTCCAGAAGGGCGGCGATGGAAGAGCTGCAGCTGGGTCAGAGCCTGGAGGGAGGGCGAGGCCTTCACTGAGGACCCCCCCGCCCCCCGAGGCCAGCCCTAGGCCCCGGCGGTCGCGCATGCGCCCTTGGCCTGTGTGGCGTGTGGGGGCTTGAACCCAAGCCCGCAGGGCTCCCGGAGCGGCCAGAGAAAGAAGGGCCCATGGAGAGGTAGGCGAGGTGGGCAGGGGGCGCCACCTTACTCTCCTCAGCTCCCTGAGGGAGAGAGAGAGAGACAGAGACAGAGAGAGAGATCCCTGACCTCTGAGTCTCTGCCTCCACCGCTGGCTGGTGCCAACTCACGCGCCATCCCACTTCCAGCCATCACCCCCACGCCTGCCCCGAGTCCAGCCCCACCACAGAGAGGCCGGTTGGTTCCTGCTCACCTCTGTGCCGTCCCTTCCCGACCTGACCCCAGTGCAGGGGATAAGCTTCAGACAAGTCTTTCCATGTCCCTCTGCATGACAATAGACTTCCTCCCCTCTCCCATTCCACAGGCCCACCCACCCGGGACATCCACCTTTGTCATTAGCTCAGGAGAGGATGCAAGATGAGAATCTCTGCTATTGTGTGGGGAGACTCAGTTTCCCGGGTTTCCCCCATGGACACATGTTCTTCAGCTGGGTCTGATTTTCTCCAGACAAGCTGTCTTGCGAAGGATTTGGCCAGCCCTAAGAAGCTGAAGGGAAAGGGCGGAGGGGGGTTCTCTCTCTGCCCCCGACAGCCCCGAGCTGGGTCGGTCCCTCAGACCTGGCCAGGGGCAGCCCATCCCCCGGCGCCCTTCCCCGGGGCATCCAAGGGCAGGCTCGGCGCCAGCCCCACCCCGCTCGCCACTGCCCTACCATCGTCCTCCCTCGGGGGGCCTGGGCAGGACAGGGACCCGGGTGTGGGAGGCCTCCAGATCTCAGGCCTGGCACACCGTTTACCAGGCTGCTTCCTCCTCTGACGGGGGCCCAGCACACGCCCCAGGAGACTTGGCAGCCGCCCCCAGGGCTCTATCCTCTGGAACTCGTCCCCTTGGAAGGGGCCTGGCCCAGGTGCCAGGTTCTGCTGGTCGGCCAGCCTCCTTTGGAGAAAGCAGGCAAGCCGAGCCAGGCTTGCAGTGGCCCTGGCGTGACACCTGCCACCTCAGGCAGAGGGCCTCCCGCGTGCCCTCCATGGCGGGTTTCTCCCCGGAGCCGTGGCCTGGGCACTAGGAAGGCCGGGCCTCCCCGACTCCCGGGAGGAGGGGCTAGCCCACTTGCGCCCTGGCCCCCAAACCCTCTGGTGCCATCTGCCTGTCTCGGCACTTCTGACTCCACAGAGCCTTTCCTACATCTGGGCTGCCTGCCGTGGCAAAGTGCAGGCGTGGGGTGAGGCCATGGCTTTGTCTTTCCAGGAAAAAATGAGCCCCTGGCCGAAGCAGCAGGCCCAGGCAGAGCCTTGAGCTTGAAGCCCAGTAGGTCTGTGGCCCTCAGGGCCAGAGCAATGCTTTCAAGGCAGGGAAGCGGCCTGCAAGCTGAGTGGGAGTGGGGGAGGGGAGGGAGACAGCTGAAGCCGAGTCCAGAAGGGCGGCGATGGAAGAGCTGCAGCTGGGTCAGAGCCTGGAGGGAGGGCGAGGCCTTCACTGAGGACCCCCCCGCCCCCCGAGGCCAGCCCTAGGCCCCGGCGGTCGCGCATGCGCCCTTGGCCTGTGTGGCGTGTGGGGGCTTGAACCCAAGCCCGCAGGGCTCCCGGAGCGGCCAGAGAAAGAAGGGCCCATGGAGAGGTAGGCGAGGTGGGCAGGGGGCGCCACCTTACTCTCCTCAGCTCCCTGAGGGAGAGAGAGAGAGACAGAGACAGAGAGAGAGATCCCTGACCTCTGAGTCTCTGCCTCCACCGCTGGCTGGTGCCAACTCACGCGCCATCCCACTTCCAGCCATCACCCCCACGCCTGCCCCGGGTCCAGCCCCACCACAGAGAGGCCGGTTGGTTCCTGCTCACCTCTGTGCCGTCCCTTCCCGACCTGACCCCAGTGCAGGGGATAAGCTTCAGACAAGTCTTTCCATGTCCCTCTGCATGACAATAGACTTCCTCCCCTCTCCCATTCCACAGGCCCACCCACCCGGGACATCCACCTTTGTCATTAGCTCAGGAGAGGATGCAAGATGAGAATCTCTGCTATTGTGTGGGGAGACTCAGTTTCCCGGGTTTCCCCCATGGACACATGTTCTTCAGCTGGGTCTGATTTTCTCCAGACAAGCTGTCTTGCGAAGGATTTGGCCAGCCCTAAGAACCTGAAGGGAAAGGGCGGAGGGGGGTTCTCTCTCTGCCCCCGACAGCCCCGAGCTGGGTCGGTCCCTCAGACCTGGCCAGGGGCAGCCCATCCCCCGGCGCCCTTCCCCGGGGCATCCAAGGGCAGGCTCGGCGCCAGCCCCACCCCGCTCGCCACTGCCCTACCATCGTCCTCCCTCGGGGGGCCTGGGCAGGACAGGGACCCGGGTGTGGGAGGCCTCCAGATCTCAGGCCTGGCACACCGTTTACCAGGCTGCTTCCTCCTCTGACGGGGGCCCAGCACACGCCCCAGGAGACTTGGCAGCCGCCCCCAGGGCTCTATCCTCTGGAACTCGTCCCCTTGGAAGGGGCCTGGCCCAGGTGCCAGGTTCTGCTGGTCGGCCAGCCTCCTTTGGAGAAAGCAGGCAAGCCGAGCCAGGCTTGCAGTGGCCCTGGCGTGACACCTGCCACCTCAGGCAGAGGGCCTCCCGCGTGCCCTCCATGGCGGGTTTCTCCCCGGAGCCGTGGCCTGGGCACTAGGAAGGCCGGGCCTCCCCGACTCCCGGGAGGAGGGGCTAGCCCACTTGCGCCCTGGCCCCCAAACCCTCTGGTGCCATCTGCCTGTCTCGGCACTTCTGACTCCACAGAGCCTTTCCTACATCTGGGCTGCCTGCCGTGGCAAAGTGCAGGCGTGGGGTGAGGCCATGGCTTTGTCTTTCCAGGAAAAAATGAGCCCCTGGCCGAAGCAGCAGGCCCAGGCAGAGCCTTGAGCTTGAAGCCCAGTAGGTCTGTGGCCCTCAGGGCCAGAGCAATGCTTTCAAGGCAGGGAAGCGGCCTGCAAGCTGAGTGGGAGTGGGGGAGGGGAGGGAGACAGCTGAAGCCGAGTCCAGAAGGGCGGCGATGGAAGAGCTGCAGCTGGGTCAGAGCCTGGAGGGAGGGCGGGGCCTTCACTGAGGACCCCCCCCGCCCCCCGAGGCCAGCCCTAGGCCCCGGCGGTCGCTCATGCGCCCTTGGCCTGTGTGGCGTGTGGGGGCTTGAACCCAAGCCCGCAGGGCTCCCGGAGCGGCCAGAGAAAGAAGGGCCCATGGAGAGGTAGGCGAGGTGGGCAGGGGGCGCCACCTTACTCTCCTCAGCTCCCTGAGGGAGAGAGAGAGAGACAGAGACAGAGAGAGAGATCCCTGACCTCTGAGTCTCTGCCTCCACCGCTGGCTGGTGCCAACTCACGCGCCATCCCACTTCCAGCCATCACCCCCACGCCTGCCCCGGGGCCAGCCCCACCACAGAGAGGCCGGTTGGTTCCTGCTCACCTCTGTGCCGTCCCTTCCCGACCTGACCCCAGTGCAGGGGATAAGCTTCAGACAAGTCTTTCCATGTCCCTCTGCATGACAATAGACTTCCTCCCCTCTCCCATTCCACAGGCCCACCCACCCGGGACATCCACCTTTGTCATTAGCTCAGGAGAGGATGCAAGATGAGAATCTCTGCTATTGTGTGGGGAGACTCAGTTTCCCGGGTTTCCCCCATGGACACATGTTCTTCAGCTGGGTCTGATTTTCTCCAGACAAGCTGTCTTGCGAAGGATTTGGCCAGCCCTAAGAACCTGAAGGGAAAGGGCGGAGGGGGGTTCTCTCTCTGCCCCCGACAGCCCCGAGCTGGGTCGGTCCCTCAGACCTGGCCAGGGGCAGCCCATCCCCCGGCGCCCTTCCCCGGGGCATCCAAGGGCAGGCTCGGCGCCAGCCCCACCCCGCTCGCCACTGCCCTACCATCGTCCTCCCTCGGGGGGCCTGGGCAGGACAGGGACCCGGGTGTGGGAGGCCTCCAGATCTCAGGCCTGGCACACCGTTTACCAGGCTGCTTCCTCCTCTGACGGGGGCCCAGCACACGCCCCAGGAGACTTGGCAGCCGCCCCCAGGGCTCTATCCTCTGGAACTCGTCCCCTTGGAAGGGGCCTGGCCCAGGTGCCAGGTTCTGCTGGTCGGCCAGCCTCCTTTGGAGAAAGCAGGCAAGCCGAGCCAGGCTTGCAGTGGCCCTGGCGTGACACCTGCCACCTCAGGCAGAGGGCCTCCCGCGTGCCCTCCATGGCGGGTTTCTCCCCGGAGCCGTGGCCTGGGCACTAGGAAGGCCGGGCCTCCCCGACTCCCGGGAGGAGGGGCTAGCCCACTTGCGCCCTGGCCCCCAAACCCTCTGGTGCCATCTGCCTGTCTCGGCACTTCTGACTCCACAGAGCCTTTCCTACATCTGGGCTGCCTGCCGTGGCAAAGTGCAGGCGTGGGGTGAGGCCATGGCTTTGTCTTTCCAGGAAAAAATGAGCCCCTGGCCGAAGCAGCAGGCCCAGGCAGAGCCTTGAGCTTGAAGCCCAGTAGGTCTGTGGCCCTCAGGGCCAGAGCAATGCTTTCAAGGCAGGGAAGCGGCCTGCAAGCTGAGTGGGAGTGGGGGAGGGGAGGGAGACAGCTGAAGCCGAGTCCAGAAGGGCGGCGATGGAAGAGCTGCAGCTGGGTCAGAGCCTGGAGGGAGGGCGAGGCCTTCACTGAGGACCCCCCCGCCCCCCGAGGCCAGCCCTAGGCCCCGGCGGTCGCGCATGCGCCCTTGGCCTGTGTGGCGTGTGGGGGCTTGAACCCAAGCCCGCAGGGCTCCCGGAGCGGCCAGAGAAAGAAGGGCCCATGGAGAGGTAGGCGAGGTGGGCAGGGGGCGCCACCTTACTCTCCTCAGCTCCCTGAGGGAGAGAGAGAGAGACAGAGACAGAGAGAGAGATCCCTGACCTCTGAGTCTCTGCCTCCACCGCTGGCTGGTGCCAACTCACGCGCCATCCCACTTCCAGCCATCACCCCCACGCCTGCCCCGGGTCCAGCCCCACCACAGAGAGGCCGGTTGGTTCCTGCTCACCTCTGTGCCGTCCCTTCCCGACCTGACCCCAGTGCAGGGGATAAGCTTCAGACAAGTCTTTCCATGTCCCTCTGCATGACAATAGACTTCCTCCCCTCTCCCATTCCACAGGCCCACCCACCCGGGACATCCACCTTTGTCATTAGCTCAGGAGAGGATGCAAGATGAGAATCTCTGCTATTGTGTGGGGAGACTCAGTTTCCCGGGTTTCCCCCATGGACACATGTTCTTCAGCTGGGTCTGATTTTCTCCAGACAAGCTGTCTTGCGAAGGATTTGGCCAGCCCTAAGAACCTGAAGGGAAAGGGCGGAGGGGGGTTCTCTCTCTGCCCCCGACAGCCCCGAGCTGGGTCGGTCCCTCAGACCTGGCCAGGGGCAGCCCATCCCCCGGCGCCCTTCCCCGGGGCATCCAAGGGCAGGCTCGGCGCCAGCCCCACCCCGCTCGCCACTGCCCTACCATCGTCCTCCCTCGGGGGGCCTGGGCAGGACAGGGACCCGGGTGTGGGAGGCCTCCAGATCTCAGGCCTGGCACACCGTTTACCAGGCTGCTTCCTCCTCTGACGGGGGCCCAGCACACGCCCCAGGAGACTTGGCAGCCGCCCCCAGGGCTCTATCCTCTGGAACTCGTCCCCTTGGAAGGGGCCTGGCCCAGGTGCCAGGTTCTGCTGGTCGGCCAGCCTCCTTTGGAGAAAGCAGGCAAGCCGAGCCAGGCTTGCAGTGGCCCTGGCGTGACACCTGCCACCTCAGGCAGAGGGCCTCCCGCGTGCCCTCCATGGCGGGTTTCTCCCCGGAGCCGTGGCCTGGGCACTAGGAAGGCCGGGCCTCCCCGACTCCCGGGAGGAGGGGCTAGCCCACTTGCGCCCTGGCCCCCAAACCCTCTGGTGCCATCTGCCTGTCTCGGCACTTCTGACTCCACAGAGCCTTTCCTACATCTGGGCTGCCTGCCGTGGCAAAGTGCAGGCGTGGGGTGAGGCCATGGCTTTGTCTTTCCAGGAAAAAATGAGCCCCTGGCCGAAGCAGCAGGCCCAGGCAGAGCCTTGAGCTTGAAGCCCAGTAGGTCTGTGGCCCTCAGGGCCAGAGCAATGCTTTCAAGGCAGGGAAGCGGCCTGCAAGCTGAGTGGGAGTGGGGGAGGGGAGGGAGACAGCTGAAGCCGAGTCCAGAAGGGCGGCGATGGAAGAGCTGCAGCTGGGTCAGAGCCTGGAGGGAGGGCGGGGCCTTCACTGAGGACCCCCCCCGCCCCCCGAGGCCAGCCCTAGGCCCCGGCGGTCGCTCATGCGCCCTTGGCCTGTGTGGCGTGTGGGGGCTTGAACCCAAGCCCGCAGGGCTCCCGGAGCGGCCAGAGAAAGAAGGGCCCATGGAGAGGTAGGCGAGGTGGGCAGGGGGCGCCACCTTACTCTCCTCAGCTCCCTGAGGGAGAGAGAGAGAGACAGAGACAGAGAGAGAGATCCCTGACCTCTGAGTCTCTGCCTCCACCGCTGGCTGGTGCCAACTCACGCGCCATCCCACTTCCAGCCATCACCCCCACGCCTGCCCCGGGGCCAGCCCCACCACAGAGAGGCCGGTTGGTTCCTGCTCACCTCTGTGCCGTCCCTTCCCGACCTGACCCCAGTGCAGGGGATAAGCTTCAGACAAGTCTTTCCATGTCCCTCTGCATGACAATAGACTTCCTCCCCTCTCCCATTCCACAGGCCCACCCACCCGGGACATCCACCTTTGTCATTAGCTCAGGAGAGGATGCAAGATGAGAATCTCTGCTATTGTGTGGGGAGACTCAGTTTCCCGGGTTTCCCCCATGGACACATGTTCTTCAGCTGGGTCTGATTTTCTCCAGACAAGCTGTCTTGCGAAGGATTTGGCCAGCCCTAAGAACCTGAAGGGAAAGGGCGGAGGGGGGTTCTCTCTCTGCCCCCGACAGCCCCGAGCTGGGTCGGTCCCTCAGACCTGGCCAGGGGCAGCCCATCCCCCGGCGCCCTTCCCCGGGGCATCCAAGGGCAGGCTCGGCGCCAGCCCCACCCCGCTCGCCACTGCCCTACCATCGTCCTCCCTCGGGGGGCCTGGGCAGGACAGGGACCCGGGTGTGGGAGGCCTCCAGATCTCAGGCCTGGCACACCGTTTACCAGGCTGCTTCCTCCTCTGACGGGGGCCCAGCACACGCCCCAGGAGACTTGGCAGCCGCCCCCAGGGCTCTATCCTCTGGAACTCGTCCCCTTGGAAGGGGCCTGGCCCAGGTGCCAGGTTCTGCTGGTCGGCCAGCCTCCTTTGGAGAAAGCAGGCAAGCCGAGCCAGGCTTGCAGTGGCCCTGGCGTGACACCTGCCACCTCAGGCAGAGGGCCTCCCGCGTGCCCTCCATGGCGGGTTTCTCCCCGGAGCCGTGGCCTGGGCACTAGGAAGGCCGGGCCTCCCCGACTCCCGGGAGGAGGGGCTAGCCCACTTGCGCCCTGGCCCCCAAACCCTCTGGTGCCATCTGCCTGTCTCGGCACTTCTGACTCCACAGAGCCTTTCCTACATCTGGGCTGCCTGCCGTGGCAAAGTGCAGGCGTGGGGTGAGGCCATGGCTTTGTCTTTCCAGGAAAAAATGAGCCCCTGGCCGAAGCAGCAGGCCCAGGCAGAGCCTTGAGCTTGAAGCCCAGTAGGTCTGTGGCCCTCAGGGCCAGAGCAATGCTTTCAAGGCAGGGAAGCGGCCTGCAAGCTGAGTGGGAGTGGGGGAGGGGAGGGAGACAGCTGAAGCCGAGTCCAGAAGGGCGGCGATGGAAGAGCTGCAGCTGGGTCAGAGCCTGGAGGGAGGGCGAGGCCTTCACTGAGGACCCCCCCGCCCCCCGAGGCCAGCCCTAGGCCCCGGCGGTCGCGCATGCGCCCTTGGCCTGTGTGGCGTGTGGGGGCTTGAACCCAAGCCCGCAGGGCTCCCGGAGCGGCCAGAGAAAGAAGGGCCCATGGAGAGGTAG
The DNA here is from genome assembly GCF_020826845.1 of Diceros bicornis minor. Lineage (NCBI taxonomy): Eukaryota > Metazoa > Chordata > Mammalia > Perissodactyla > Rhinocerotidae > Diceros > Diceros bicornis. Next base: position 59,922 of record NW_026691572.1, read on the forward strand.
GCGAGGTGGGCAGGGGGCGCCACCTTACTCTCCTCAGCTCCCTGAGGGAGAGAGAGAGAGACAGAGACAGAGAGAGAGATCCCTGACCTCTGAGTCTCTGCCTCCACCGCTGGCTGGTGCCAACTCACGCGCCATCCCACTTCCAGCCATCACCCCCACGCCTGCCCCGGGTCCAGCCCCACCACAGAGAGGCCGGTTGGTTCCTGCTCACCTCTGTGCCGTCCCTTCCCGACCTGACCCCAGTGCAGGGGATAAGCTTCAGACAAGTCTTTCCATGTCCCTCTGCATGACAATAGACTTCCTCCCCTCTCCCATTCCACAGGCCCACCCACCCGGGACATCCACCTTTGTCATTAGCTCAGGAGAGGATGCAAGATGAGAATCTCTGCTATTGTGTGGGGAGACTCAGTTTCCCGGGTTTCCCCCATGGACACATGTTCTTCAGCTGGGTCTGATTTTCTCCAGACAAGCTGTCTTGCGAAGGATTTGGCCAGCCCTAAGAACCTGAAGGGAAAGGGCGGAGGGGGGTTCTCTCTCTGCCCCCGACAGCCCCGAGCTGGGTCGGTCCCTCAGACCTGGCCAGGGGCAGCCCATCCCCCGGCGCCCTTCCCCGGGGCATCCAAGGGCAGGCTCGGCGCCGCCCCACCCCGCTCGCCACTGCCCTAACATCGTCCTCCCTCGGGGGGCCTGTGCAGGACAGGGACCCGGGTGTGGGAGGCCTCCAGATCTCAGGCCTGGCACACCGTTTACCAGGCTGCTTCCTCCTCTGACGGGGGCCCAGCACACGCCCCAGGAGACTTGGCAGCCGCCCCCAGGGCTCTATCCTCTGGAACTCGTCCCCTTGGAAGGGGCCTGGCCCAGGTGCCAGGTTCTGCTGGTCGGCCAGCCTCCTTTGGAGAAAGCAGGCAAGCCGAGCCAGGCTTGCAGTGGCCCTGGCGTGACACCTGCCACCTCAGGCAGAGGGCCTCCCGCGTGCCCTCCATGGCGGGTTTCTCCCCGGAGCCGTGGCCTGGGCACTAGGAAGGCCGGGCCTCCCCGACTCCCGGGAGGAGGGGCTAGCCCACTTGCGCCCTGGCCCCCAAACCCTCTGGTGCCATCTGCCTGTCTCGGCACTTCTGATTCCACAGAGCCTTTCCTACATCTGGGCTGCCTGCCGTGGCAAAGTGCAGGCGTGGGGTGAGGCCATGGCTTTGTCTTTCCAGGAAAAAATGAGCCCCTGGCCGAAGCAGCAGGCCCAGGCAGAGCCTTGAGCTTGAAGCCCAGTAGGTCTGTGGCCCTCAGGGCCAGAGCAATGCTTTCAAGGCAGGGAAGCGGCCTGCAAGCTGAGTGGGAGTGGGGGAGGGGAAGGAGACAGCTGAAGCCGAGTCCAGAAGGGCGGCGATGGAAGAGCTGCAGCTGGGTCAGAGCCTGGAGGGAGGGCGGGGCCTTCACTGAGGACCCCCCCGCCCCCCGAGGCCAGCCCTAGGCCCCGGCGGTCGCTCATGCGCCCTTGGCCTGTGTGGCGTGTGGGGGCTTGAACCCAAGCCCGCAGGGCTCCCGGAGCGGCCAGAGAAAGAAGGGCCCATGGAGAGGTAGGCGAGGTGGGCAGGGGGCGCCACCTTACTCTCCTCAGCTCCCTGAGGGAGAGAGAGAGAGACAGAGACAGAGAGAGAGATCCCTGACCTCTGAGTCTCTGCCTCCACCGCTGGCTGGTGCCAACTCACGCGCCATCCCACTTCCAGCCATCACCCCCACGCCTGCCCCGGGGCCAGCCCCACCACAGAGAGGCCGGTTGGTTCCTGCTCACCTCTGTGCCGTCCCTTCCCGACCTGACCCCAGTGCAGGGGATAAGCTTCAGACAAGTCTTTCCATGTCCCTCTGCATGACAATAGACTTCCTCCCCTCTCCCATTCCACAGGCCCACCCACCCGGGACATCCACCTTTGTCATTAGCTCAGGAGAGGATGCAAGATGAGAATCTCTGCTATTGTGTGGGGAGACTCAGTTTCCTGGGTTTCCCCCATGGACACATGTTCTTCAGCTGGGTCTGATTTTCTCCAGACAAGCTGTCTTGCGAAGGATTTGGCCAGCCCTAAGAACCTGAAGGGAAAGGGCGGAGGGGGGTTCTCTCTCTGCCCCCGACAGCCCCGAGCTGGGTCGGTCCCTCAGACCTGGCCAGGGGCAGCCCATCCCCCGGCGCCCTTCCCCGGGGCATCCAAGGGCAGGCTCGGCGCCAGCCCCACCCCGCTCGCCACTGCCCTACCATCGTCCTCCCTCGGGGGGCCTGGGCAGGACAGGGACCCGGGTGTGGGAGGCCTCCAGATCTCAGGCCTGGCACACCGTTTACCAGGCTGCTTCCTCCTCTGACGGGGGCCCAGCACACGCCCCAGGAGACTTGGCAGCCGCCCCCAGGGCTCTATCCTCTGGAACTCGTCCCCTTGGAAGGGGCCTGGCCCAGGTGCCAGGTTCTGCTGGTCGGCCAGCCTCCTTTGGAGAAAGCAGGCAAGCCGAGCCAGGCTTGCAGTGGCCCTGGCGTGACACCTGCCACCTCATGCAGAGGGCCTCCCGCGTGCCCTCCATGGCGGGTTTCTCCCCGGAGCCGTGGCCTGGGCACTAGGAAGGCCGGGCCTCCCCGACTCCCGGGAGGAGGGGCTAGCCCACTTGCGCCCTGGCCCCCAAACCCTCTGGTGCCATCTGCCTGTCTCGGCACTTCTGACTCCACAGAGCCTTTCCTACATCTGGGCTGCCTGCCGTGGCAAAGTGCAGGCGTGGGGTGAGGCCATGGCTTTGTCTTTCCAGGAAAAAATGAGCCCCTGGCCGAAGCAGCAGGCCCAGGCAGAGCCTTGAGCTTGAAGCCCAGTAGGTCTGTGGCCCTCAGGGCCAGAGCAATGCTTTCAAGGCAGGGAAGCGGCCTGCAAGCTGAGTGGGAGTGGGGGAGGGGAGGGAGACAGCTGAAGCCGAGTCCAGAAGGGCGGCGATGGAAGAGCTGCAGCTGGGTCAGAGCCTGGAGGGAGGGCGAGGCCTTCACTGAGGACCCCCCCGCCCCCCGAGGCCAGCACTAGGCCCCGGCGGTCGCGCATGCGCCCTTGGCCTGTGTGGCGTGTGGGGGCTTGAACCCAAGCCCGCAGGGCTCCCGGAGCGGCCAGAGAAAGAAGGGCCCATGGAGAGGTAGGCGAGGTGGGCAGGGGGCGCCACCTTACTCTCCTCAGCTCCCTGAGGGAGAGAGAGAGAGACAGAGACAGAGAGAGAGATCCCTGACCTCTGAGTCTCTGCCTCCACCGCTGGCTGGTGCCAACTCACGCGCCATCCCACTTCCAGCCATCACCCCCACGCCTGCCCCGGGGCCAGCCCCACCACAGAGAGGCCGGTTGGTTCCTGCTCACCTCTGTGCCGTCCCTTCCCGACCTGACCCCAGTGCAGGGGATAAGCTTCAGACAAGTCTTTCCATGTCCCTCTGCATGACAATAGACTTCCTCCCCTCTCCCATTCCACAGGCCCACCCACCCGGGACATCCACCTTTGTCATTAGCTCAGGAGAGGATGCAAGATGAGAATCTCTGCTATTGTGTGGGGAGACTCAGTTTCCCGGGTTTCCCCCATGGACACATGTTCTTCAGCTGGGTCTGATTTTCTCCAGACAAGCTGTCTTGCGAAGGATTTGGCCAGCCCTAAGAACCTGAAGGGAAAGGGCGGAGGGGGGTTCTCTCTCTGCCCCCGACAGCCCCGAGCTGGGTCGGTCCCTCAGACCTGGCCAGGGGCAGCCCATCCCCCGGCGCCCTTCCCCGGGGCATCTAAGGGCAGGCTCGGCGCCGCCCCACCCCGCTCGCCACTGCCCTACCATCGTCCTCCCTCGGGGGGCCTGGGCAGGACAGGGACCCGGGTGTGGGAGGCCTCCAGATCTCAGGCCTGGCACACCGTTTACCAGGCTGCTTCCTCCTCTGACGGGGGCCCAGCACACGCCCCAGGAGACTTGGCAGCCGCCCCCAGGGCTCTATCCTCTGGAACTCGTCCCCTTGGAAGGGGCCTGGCCCAGGTGCCAGGTTCTGCTGGTCGGCCAGCCTCCTTTGGAGAAAGCAGGCAAGCCGAGCCAGGCTTGCAGTGGCCCTGGCGTGACACCTGCCACCTCAGGCAGAGGGCCTCCCGCGTGCCCTCCATGGCGGGTTTCTCCCCGGAGCCGTGGCCTGGGCACTAGGAAGGCCGGGCCTCCCCGACTCCCGGGAGGAGGGGCTAGCCCACTTGCGCCCTGGCCCCCAAACCCTCTGGTGCCATCTGCCTGTCTCGGCACTTCTGACTCCACAGAGCCTTTCCTACATCTGGGCTGCCTGCCGTGGCAAAGTGCAGGCGTGGGGTGAGGCCATGGCTTTGTCTTTCCAGGAAAAAATGAGCCCCTGGCCGAAGCAGCAGGCCCAGGCAGAGCCTTGAGCTTGAAGCCCAGTAGGTCTGTGGCCCTCAGGGCCAGAGCAATGCTTTCAAGGCAGGGAAGCGGCCTGCAAGCTGAGTGGGAGTGGGGGAGGGGAGGGAGACAGCTGAAGCCGAGTCCAGAAGGGCGGCGATGGAAGAGCTGCAGCTGGGTCAGAGCCTGGAGGGAGGGCGGGGCCTTCACTGAGGACCCCCCCGCCCCCCGAGGCCAGCCCTAGGCCCCGGCGGTCGCGCATGCGCCCTTGGCCTGTGTGGCGTGTGGGGGCTTGAACCCAAGCCCGCAGGGCTCCCGGAGCGGCCAGAGAAAGAAGGGCCCATGGAGAGGTAGGCGAGGTGGGCAGGGGGCGCCACCTTACTCTCCTCAGCTCCCTGAGGGAGAGAGACAGAGACAGAGACAGAGAGAGAGATCCCTGACCTCTGAGTCTCTGCCTCCACCGCTGGCTGGTGCCAACTCACGCGCCATCCCACTTCCAGCCATCACCCCCACGCCTGCCCCGGGGCCAGCCCCACCACAGAGAGGCCGGTTGGTTCCTGCTCACCTCTGTGCCGTCCCTTCCCGACCTGACCCCAGTGCAGGGGATAAGCTTCAGACAAGTCTTTCCATGTCCCTCTGCATGACAATAGACTTCCTCCCCTCTCCCATTCCACAGGCCCACCCACCCGGGACATCCACCTTTGTCATTAGCTCAGGAGAGGATGCAAGATGAGAATCTCTGCTATTGTGTGGGGAGACTCAGTTTCCCGGGTTTCCCCCATGGACACATGTTCTTCAGCTGGGTCTGATTTTCTCCAGACAAGCTGTCTTGCGAAGGATTTGGCCAGCCCTAAGAACCTGAAGGGAAAGGGCGGAGGGGGGTTCTCTCTCTGCCCCCGACAGCCCCGAGCTGGGTCGGTCCCTCAGACCTGGCCAGGGGCAGCCCATCCCCCGGCGCCCTTCCCCGGGGCATCCAAGGGCAGGCTCGGCGCCAGCCCCACCCCGCTCGCCACTGCCCTACCATCGTCCTCCCTCGGGGGGCCTGGGCAGGACAGGGACCCGGGTGTGGGAGGCCTCCAGATCTCAGGCCTGGCACACCGTTTACCAGGCTGCTTCCTCCTCTGACGGGGGCCCAGCACACGCCCCAGGAGACTTGGCAGCCGCCCCCAGGGCTCTATCCTCTGGAACTCGTCCCCTTGGAAGGGGCCTGGCCCAGGTGCCAGGTTCTGCTGGTCGGCCAGCCTCCTTTGGAGAAAGCAGGCAAGCCGAGCCAGGCTTGCAGTGGCCCTGGCGTGACACCTGCCACCTCAGGCAGAGGGCCTCCCGCGTGCCCTCCATGGCGGGTTTCTCCCCGGAGCCGTGGCCTGGGCACTAGGAAGGCCGGGCCTCCCCGACTCCCGGGAGGAGGGGCTAGCCCACTTGCGCCCTGGCCCCCAAACCCTCTGGTGCCATCTGCCTGTCTCGGCACTTCTGACTCCACAGAGCCTTTCCTACATCTGGGCTGCCTGCCGTGGCAAAGTGCAGGCGTGGGGTGAGGCCATGGCTTTGTCTTTCCAGGAAAAAATGAGCCCCTGGCCGAAGCAGCAGGCCCAGGCAGAGCCTTGAGCTTGAAGCCCAGTAGGTCTGTGGCCCTCAGGGCCAGAGCAATGCTTTCAAGGCAGGGAAGCGGCCTGCAAGCTGAGTGGGAGTGGGGGAGGGGAGGGAGACAGCTGAAGCCGAGTCCAGAAGGGCGGCGATGGAAGAGCTGCAGCTGGGTCAGAGCCTGGAGGGAGGGCGGGGCCTTCACTGAGGACCCCCCCGCCCCCCGAGGCCAGCACTAGGCCCCGGCGGTCGCGCATGCGCCCTTGGCCTGTGTGGCGTGTGGGGGCTTGAACCCAAGCCCGCAGGGCTCCCGGAGCGGCCAGAGAAAGAAGGGCCCATGGAGAGGTAGGCGAGGTGGGCAGGGGGCGCCACCTTACTCTCCTCAGCTCCCTGAGGGAGAGAGAGAGAGACAGAGACAGAGAGAGAGATCCCTGACCTCTGAGTCTCTGCCTCCACCGCTGGCTGGTGCCAACTCACGCGCCATCCCACTTCCAGCCATCACCCCCACGCCTGCCCCGGGTCCAGCCCCACCACAGAGAGGCCGGTTGGTTCCTGCTCACCTCTGTGCCGTCCCTTCCCGACCTGACCCCAGTGCAGGGGATAAGCTTCAGACAAGTCTTTCCATGTCCCTCTGCATGACAATAGACTTCCTCCCCTCTCCCATTCCACAGGCCCACCCACCCGGGACATCCACCTTTGTCATTAGCTCAGGAGAGGATGCAAGATGAGAATCTCTGCTATTGTGTGGGGAGACTCAGTTTCCCGGGTTTCCCCCATGGACACATGTTCTTCAGCTGGGTCTGATTTTCTCCAGACAAGCTGTCTTGCGAAGGATTTGGCCAGCCCTAAGAACCTGAAGGGAAAGGGCGGAGGGGGGTTCTCTCTCTGCCCCCGACAGCCCCGAGCTGGGTCGGTCCCTCAGACCTGGCCAGGGGCAGCCCATCCCCCGGCGCCCTTCCCCGGGGCATCTAAGGGCAGGCTCGGCGCCGCCCCACCCCGCTCGCCACTGCCCTACCATCGTCCTCCCTCGGGGGGCCTGGGCAGGACAGGGACCCGGGTGTGGGAGGCCTCCAGATCTCAGGCCTGGCACACCGTTTACCAGGCTGCTTCCTCCTCTGACGGGGGCCCAGCACACGCCCCAGGAGACTTGGCAGCCGCCCCCAGGGCTCTATCCTCTGGAACTCGTCCCCTTGGAAGGGGCCTGGCCCAGGTGCCAGGTTCTGCTGGTCGGCCAGCCTCCTTTGGAGAAAGCAGGCAAGCCGAGCCAGGCTTGCAGTGGCCCTGGCGTGACACCTGCCACCTCAGGCAGAGGGCCTCCCGCGTGCCCTCCATGGCGGGTTTCTCCCCGGAGCCGTGGCCTGGGCACTAGGAAGGCCGGGCCTCCCCGACTCCCGGGAGGAGGGGCTAGCCCACTTGCGCCCTGGCCCCCAAACCCTCTGGTGCCATCTGCCTGTCTCGGCACTTCTGACTCCACAGAGCCTTTCCTACATCTGGGCTGCCTGCCGTGGCAAAGTGCAGGCGTGGGGTGAGGCCATGGCTTTGTCTTTCCAGGAAAAAATGAGCCCCTGGCCGAAGCAGCAGGCCCAGGCAGAGCCTTGAGCTTGAAGCCCAGTAGGTCTGTGGCCCTCAGGGCCAGAGCAATGCTTTCAAGGCAGGGAAGCGGCCTGCAAGCTGAGTGGGAGTGGGGGAGGGGAGGGAGACAGCTGAAGCCGAGTCCAGAAGGGCGGCGATGGAAGAGCTGCAGCTGGGTCAGAGCCTGGAGGGAGGGCGGGGCCTTCACTGAGGACCCCCCCGCCCCCCGAGGCCAGCCCTAGGCCCCGGCGGTCGCGCATGCGCCCTTGGCCTGTGTGGCGTGTGGGGGCTTGAACCCAAGCCCGCAGGGCTCCCGGAGCGGCCAGAGAAAGAAGGGCCCATGGAGAGGTAGGCGAGGTGGGCAGGGGGCGCCACCTTACTCTCCTCAGCTCCCTGAGGGAGAGAGACAGAGACAGAGACAGAGAGAGAGATCCCTGACCTCTGAGTCTCTGCCTCCACCGCTGGCTGGTGCCAACTCACGCGCCATCCCACTTCCAGCCATCACCCCCACGCCTGCCCCGGGGCCAGCCCCACCACAGAGAGGCCGGTTGGTTCCTGCTCACCTCTGTGCCGTCCCTTCCCGACCTGACCCCAGTGCAGGGGATAAGCTTCAGACAAGTCTTTCCATGTCCCTCTGCATGACAATAGACTTCCTCCCCTCTCCCATTCCACAGGCCCACCCACCCGGGACATCCACCTTTGTCATTAGCTCAGGAGAGGATGCAAGATGAGAATCTCTGCTATTGTGTGGGGAGACTCAGTTTCCCGGGTTTCCCCCATGGACACATGTTCTTCAGCTGGGTCTGATTTTCTCCAGACAAGCTGTCTTGCGAAGGATTTGGCCAGCCCTAAGAACCTGAAGGGAAAGGGCGGAGGGGGGTTCTCTCTCTGCCCCCGACAGCCCCGAGCTGGGTCGGTCCCTCAGACCTGGCCAGGGGCAGCCCATCCCCCGGCGCCCTTCCCCGGGGCATCCAAGGGCAGGCTCGGCGCCAGCCCCACCCCGCTCGCCACTGCCCTACCATCGTCCTCCCTCGGGGGGCCTGGGCAGGACAGGGACCCGGGTGTGGGAGGCCTCCAGATCTCAGGCCTGGCACACCGTTTACCAGGCTGCTTCCTCCTCTGACGGGGGCCCAGCACACGCCCCAGGAGACTTGGCAGCCGCCCCCAGGGCTCTATCCTCTGGAACTCGTCCCCTTGGAAGGGGCCTGGCCCAGGTGCCAGGTTCTGCTGGTCGGCCAGCCTCCTTTGGAGAAAGCAGGCAAGCCGAGCCAGGCTTGCAGTGGCCCTGGCGTGACACCTGCCACCTCAGGCAGAGGGCCTCCCGCGTGCCCTCCATGGCGGGTTTCTCCCCGGAGCCGTGGCCTGGGCACTAGGAAGGCCGGGCCTCCCCGACTCCCGGGAGGAGGGGCTAGCCCACTTGCGCCCTGGCCCCCAAACCCTCTGGTGCCATCTGCCTGTCTCGGCACTTCTGACTCCACAGAGCCTTTCCTACATCTGGGCTGCCTGCCGTGGCAAAGTGCAGGCGTGGGGTGAGGCCATGGCTTTGTCTTTCCAGGAAAAAATGAGCCCCTGGCCGAAGCAGCAGGCCCAGGCAGAGCCTTGAGCTTGAAGCCCAGTAGGTCTGTGGCCCTCAGGGCCAGAGCAATGCTTTCAAGGCAGGGAAGCGGCCTGCAAGCTGAGTGGGAGTGGGGGAGGGGAGGGAGACAGCTGAAGCCGAGTCCAGAAGGGCGGCGATGGAAGAGCTGCAGCTGGGTCAGAGCCTGGAGGGAGGGCGGGGCCTTCACTGAGGACCCCCCCGCCCCCCGAGGCCAGCACTAGGCCCCGGCGGTCGCGCATGCGCCCTTGGCCTGTGTGGCGTGTGGGGGCTTGAACCCAAGCCCGCAGGGCTCCCGGAGCGGCCAGAGAAAGAAGGGCCCATGGAGAGGTAGGCGAGGTGGGCAGGGGGCGCCACCTTACTCTCCTCAGCTCCCTGAGGGAGAGAGAGAGAGACAGAGACAGAGAGAGAGATCCCTGACCTCTGAGTCTCTGCCTCCACCGCTGGCTGGTGCCAACTCACGCGCCATCCCACTTCCAGCCATCACCCCCACGCCTGCCCCGGGTCCAGCCCCACCACAGAGAGGCCGGTTGGTTCCTGCTCACCTCTGTGCCGTCCCTTCCCGACCTGACCCCAGTGCAGGGGATAAGCTTCAGACAAGTCTTTCCATGTCCCTCTGCATGACAATAGACTTCCTCCCCTCTCCCATTCCACAGGCCCACCCACCCGGGACATCCACCTTTGTCATTAGCTCAGGAGAGGATGCAAGATGAGAATCTCTGCTATTGTGTGGGGAGACTCAGTTTCCCGGGTTTCCCCCATGGACACATGTTCTTCAGCTGGGTCTGATTTTCTCCAGACAAGCTGTCTTGCGAAGGATTTGGCCAGCCCTAAGAACCTGAAGGGAAAGGGCGGAGGGGGGTTCTCTCTCTGCCCCCGACAGCCCCGAGCTGGGTCGGTCCCTCAGACCTGGCCAGGGGCAGCCCATCCCCCGGCGCCCTTCCCCGGGGCATCTAAGGGCAGGCTCGGCGCCGCCCCACCCCGCTCGCCACTGCCCTACCATCGTCCTCCCTCGGGGGGCCTGGGCAGGACAGGGACCCGGGTGTGGGAGGCCTCCAGATCTCAGGCCTGGCACACCGTTTACCAGGCTGCTTCCTCCTCTGACGGGGGCCCAGCACACGCCCCAGGAGACTTGGCAGCCGCCCCCAGGGCTCTATCCTCTGGAACTCGTCCCCTTGGAAGGGGCCTGGCCCAGGTGCCAGGTTCTGCTGGTCGGCCAGCCTCCTTTGGAGAAAGCAGGCAAGCCGAGCCAGGCTTGCAGTGGCCCTGGCGTGACACCTGCCACCTCAGGCAGAGGGCCTCCCGCGTGCCCTCCATGGCGGGTTTCTCCCCGGAGCCGTGGCCTGGGCACTAGGAAGGCCGGGCCTCCCCGACTCCCGGGAGGAGGGGCTAGCCCACTTGCGCCCTGGCCCCCAAACCCTCTGGTGCCATCTGCCTGTCTCGGCACTTCTGACTCCACAGAGCCTTTCCTACATCTGGGCTGCCTGCCGTGGCAAAGTGCAGGCGTGGGGTGAGGCCATGGCTTTGTCTTTCCAGGAAAAAATGAGCCCCTGGCCGAAGCAGCAGGCCCAGGCAGAGCCTTGAGCTTGAAGCCCAGTAGGTCTGTGGCCCTCAGGGCCAGAGCAATGCTTTCAAGGCAGGGAAGCGGCCTGCAAGCTGAGTGGGAGTGGGGGAGGGGAGGGAGACAGCTGAAGCCGAGTCCAGAAGGGCGGCGATGGAAGAGCTGCAGCTGGGTCAGAGCCTGGAGGGAGGGCGGGGTCTTCACTGAGGACCCCCCCGCCCCCCGAGGCCAGCCCTAGGCCCCGGCGGTCGCGCATGCGCCCTTGGCCTGTGTGGCGTGTGGGGGCTTGAACCCAAGCCCGCAGGGCTCCCGGAGCGGCCAGAGAATGAAGGGCCCATGGAGAGGTAGGCGAGGTGGGCAGGGGGCGCCACCTTACTCTCCTCAGCTCCCTGAGGGAGAGAGAGAGAGACAGAGACAGAGAGAGAGATCCCTGACCTCTGAGTCTCTGCCTCCACCGCTGGCTGGTGCCAACTCACGCGCCATCCCACTTCCAGCCATCACCCCCACGCCTGCCCCGGGGCCAGCCCCACCACAGAGAGGCCGGTTGGTTCCTGCTCACCTCTGTGCCGTCCCTTCCCGACCTGACCCCAGTGCAGGGGATAAGCTTCAGACAAGTCTTTCCATGTCCCTCTGCATGACAATAGACTTCCTCCCCTCTCCCATTCCACAGGCCCACCCACCCGGGACATCCACCTTTGTCATTAGCTCAGGAGAGGATGCAAGATGAGAATCTCTGCTATTGTGTGGGGAGACTCAGTTTCCCGGGTTTCCCCCATGGACACATGTTCTTCAGCTGGGTCTGATTTTCTCCAGACAAGCTGTCTTGCGAAGGATTTGGCCAGCCCTAAGAACCTGAAGGGAAAGGGCGGAGGGGGGTTCTCTCTCTGCCCCCGACAGCCCCGAGCTGGGTCGGTCCCTCAGACCTGGCCAGGGGCAGCCCATCCCCCGGCGCCCTTCCCCGGGGCATCCAAGGGCAGGCTCGGCGCCAGCCCCACCCCGCTCGCCACTGCCCTACCATCGTCCTCCCTCGGGGGGCCTGGGCAGGACAGGGACCCGGGTGTGGGAGGCCTCCAGATCTCAGGCCTGGCACACCGTTTACCAGGCTGCTTCCTCCTCTGACGGGGGCCCAGCACACGCCCCAGGAGACTTGGCAGCCGCCCCCAGGGCTCTATCCTCTGGAACTCGTCCCCTTGGAAGGGGCCTGGCCCAGGTGCCAGGTTCTGCTGGTCGGCCAGCCTCCTTTGGAGAAAGCAGGCAAGCCGAGCCAGGCTTGCAGTGGCCCTGGCGTGACACCTGCCACCTCAGGCAGAGGGCCTCCCGCGTGCCCTCCATGGCGGGTTTCTCCCCGGAGCCGTGGCCTGGGCACTAGGAAGGCCGGGCCTCCCCGACTCCCGGGAGGAGGGGCTAGCCCAGTTGCGCCCTGGCCCCCAAACCCTCTGGTGCCATCTGCCTGTCTCGGCACTTCTGACTCCACAGAGCCTTTCCTACATCTGGGCTGCCTGCCGTGGCAAAGTGCAGGCGTGGGGTGAGGCCATGGCTTTGTCTTTCCAGGAAAAAATGAGCCCCTGGCCGAAGCAGCAGGCCCAGGCAGAGCCTTGAGCTTGAAGCCCAGTAGGTCTGTGGCCCTCAGGGCCAGAGCAATGCTTTCAAGGCAGGGAAGCGGCCTGCAAGCTGAGTGGGAGTGGGGGAGGGGAGGGAGACAGCTGAAGCCGAGTCCAGAAGGGCGGCGATGGAAGAGCTGCAGCTGGGTCAGAGCCTGGAGGGAGGGCGGGGCCTTCACTGAGGACCCCCCCGCCCCCCGAGGCCAGCCCTAGGCCCCGGCGGTCGCGCATGCGCCCTTGGCCTGTGTGGCGTGTGGGGGCTTGAACCCAAGCCCGCAGGGCTCCCGGAGCGGCCAGAGAAAGAAGGGCCCATGGAGAGGTAGGCGAGGTGGGCAGGGGGCGCCACCTTACTCTCCTCAGCTCCCTGAGGGAGAGAGAGAGAGACAGAGACAGAGAGAGAGATCCCTGACCTCTGAGTCTCTGCCTCCACCGCTGGCTGGTGCCAACTCACGCGCCATCCCACTTCCAGCCATCACCCCCACGCCTGCCCCGGGTCCAGCCCCACCACAGAGAGGCCGGTTGGTTCCTGCTCACCTCTGTGCCGTCCCTTCCCGACCTGACCCCAGTGCAGGGGATAAGCTTCAGACAAGTCTTTCCATGTCCCTCTGCATGACAATAGACTTCCTCCCCTCTCCCATTCCACAGGCCCACCCACCCGGGACATCCACCTTTGTCATTAGCTCAGGAGAGGATGCAAGATGAGAATCTCTGCTATTGTGTGGGGAGACTCAGTTTCCCGGGTTTCCCCCATGGACACATGTTCTTCAGCTGGGTCTGATTTTCTCCAGACAAGCTGTCTTGCGAAGGATTTGGCCAGCCCTAAGAACCTGAAGGGAAAGGGCGGAGGGGGGTTCTCTCTCTGCCCCCGACAGCCCCGAGCTGGGTCGGTCCCTCAGACCTGGCCAGGGGCAGCCCATCCCCCGGCGCCCTTCCCCGGGGCATCCAAGGGCAGGCTCGGCGCCAGCCCCACCCCGCTCGCCACTGCCCTACCATCGTCCTCCCTCGGGGGGCCCGGGCAGGACAGGGACCCGGGTGTGGGAGGCCTCCAGATCTCAGGCCTGGCACACCGTTTACCAGGCTGCTTCCTCCTCTGACGGGGGCCCAGCACACGCCCCAGGAGACTTGGCAGCCGCCCCCAGGGCTCTATCCTCTGGAACTCGTCCCCTTGGAAGGGGCCTGGCCCAGGTGCCAGGTTCTGCTGGTCGGCCAGCCTCCTTTGGAGAAAGCAGGCAAGCCGAGCCAGGCTTGCAGTGGCCCTGGCGTGACACCTGCCACCTCAGGCAGAGGGCCTCCCGCGTGCCCTCCATGGCGGGTTTCTCCCCGGAGCCGTGGCCTGGGCACTAGGAAGGCCGGGCCTCCCCGACTCCCGGGAGGAGGGGCTAGCCCACTTGCGCCCTGGCCCCCAAACCCTCTGGTGCCATCTGCCTGTCTCCGCACTTCTGACTCCACAGAGCCTTTCCTACATCTGGGCTGCCTGCCGTGGCAAAGTGCAGGCGTGGGGTGAGGCCATGGCTTTGTCTTTCCAGGAAAAAATGAGCCCCTGGCCGAAGCAGCAGGCCCAGGCAGAGCCTTGAGCTTGAAGCCCAGTAGGTCTGTGGCCCTCAGGGCCAGAGCAATGCTTTCAAGGCAGGGAAGCGGCCTGCAAGCTGAGTGGGAGT